>NW_004949100.1:20922259-20944295 GCF_000317375.1 Microtus ochrogaster | reverse complement strand
GGAAGAGGAAGAAGAAGAAGAAGAAGAAGAAGAAGAAGAAGAAGAAGAAGAAGAAGAAGAAGAAGAAGAAGAAGAAGAAGAAGAAGAGGAAGAAGGGCTCATTTTCTATGGAGGGAGGCAGTTCTATGGAGGGAGGCAGACCTGAAGAGGCAAGGGTCAGAAGGAACAAGCCAGTGTGGGAGGCCTTCTTGCCAACCCAGGGCCATGGTGAAGTCCAGACCAGGGCTGCTGCCACGACCTCAGTCTGTGTTGATGTGACTCCTGTTATGACCAAAGAACTCAAGGTCTGGGCAACCACATGTGCCACGTTGGTGCCCAACGGTCATGCCACTGCAGGGACCACCATGATCTGTATGGCCTGCGCTAGCATCCAGGGCCGTGGAGGTATCTGGACCCATGCTGCAACTGAGGGCCATGTCTGGTTCCGTAGTCTTCCTGCAGCTGGGGTCTGTGTTGATATCTATGGCAACCACAGCCAGGGTCTGTGTCAGTATCCGTGGCTCCTGTTATCACCATTCTGTGCAGATGCCTGGAGTCTGGGATGACACCTGAGACCATGCTGGTGCTTAAAAGTCAGCTGCTGCGAGGGCCATGCACACCTGGGTGGCTTGTATTGCCACCGGGGCTATAGTGACATCAGGGCCCAAGATGGGGTCAGGGACCATGTCTGGGTCTTTGGTCCTACTATAGCTAGGGTCTGTGTTGATGTCCATGGCTCCTGTTACTATTGAAGGCCGTGAGACTGGCCGGGTCCATGTTGGGGTCTGGTAACCATGCTACTTATGGCAGTGTGGGACTCTCAGATCGGAATGGGTCCATCAGTAGCATGTGTATACACACAGAGAGAAAATAAATAAATAAAACTTTGATTACATTTTTTAATTCCATGATTGAAGAATTGCAATGTCTCCTATTTCTCTGAAATACCACTTAACACATGCACAAATCCTAAATCCAGCCTTGAGGGTTCCCAATAGCCTTCCTTCTTCCTTGTCTCGAGCCCTGCTCTTGCCTCCCCTGGGTCCCCCTATCCCCCTTTCTTGATTCCCTCCGCATTGCCATTTTGCAGTTCTCCTTCCTAAGAGAAACTTTAGTTTTAGGAGCTACTGACGATTTAAGGAATGATAGCTCATCTTAAGGAAGAACACAGTTCAAGGTACAGTTCTTCGTTGGGGGCAGGAGGAGTTGAGACAGCAAAAGCCTGAAGCATCTGCTTACATTATTCCATCACAACTAGAAGAAGAGAGAAATGTAGGCAGATAGATAATCTTCAATAACTCCTAAATTTCTCAATTTCCCTGAATCTGAAATTGCTAGTTTGTATCAAAATGTCCTAAGTATGTGCACTCCAAAGAAGAAAGAATAGTTCGGTTACAAGATGAGCTATCATTTCTTAAATCGTCAGTAGCTCCTAAAACTAAAGTTTCTCTTAGGAAGGAGAACTGCAAAATGGCAATGCGGAGGGAATCAAGAAAGGGGGATAGGGGGACCCAGGGGAGGCAAGAGCAGGGCTCGAGACAAGGAAGAAGGAAGTCTATTGGGAACCCTCAAGGCTGGATTTAGGATTTGTGCACGTGTTAAGTGGTATTTCAGAGAAATAGGAGACATTGAAATTCTTCAATCATGGAATTAAAAAATGTAATCAAATTTTTATTTATTTATTTTCTCTCTGTGTGTATACACACGTGTTGTGGTCAAAGGACAACATGAAAAAAATGGTTCTCTTTTTACCATGTGGATCCTGAAAATCAAACACAGGTTGTCAGGCTGGGCAGTAGGTGCCTTTCTCTCTGGGCCATCTTGTCAACCCAGTCATGGGATTTTTTTTTTCATCTCCCTAGGTGTTGGCTTGGCAGTTGACCTAAATAAAAATGGCTTAAAGATATGCATGTGGAAATACAGATGTGACTTCTATTTCTCTGTCCTGAGTTGACCTAAGTAGGTCCTCTGGCTCCTTAGCCGTAACTAACAACAGTCCTGGGGTCAAGTTCTACCAACAGTGTCAGCCAGGATTCTCCAGAGAAACAGTAAAAAAAATAAAAAAAAAATAAAAAAGTCCACTATCATGAGAGAGAGGTTTGGGCGGTCAGAGACCGAATGGTTGCTTGCAGGATTATGGGCAGGGGAAATCAGCAGCTCAACTGAAGGAGCACAGAGCTTAGAGAGACCGATGGTCCTAGTCAGAGGCTGAGTTCTCGAAGTCCCCTAGAGAGCCACGGACATGAGTCCATGTTCCAAGGTTGGAGAATCTGGAGTCTGACATCCACATGTGACAATCTCAAAAAACAAAAAAGAAAACAAAGCAAAACCCACTACTAGCTCCAGGTCAGGTGTGCACACAAACAGACTCCCCCAATCTTGTCCTTTTCCCTTCCATTCTGGCCCCAGCCAATAGGATGATGCAGCTTCTCCACTCACTTTTGGGGCCACATGCTAATCTATACACACAGCAGAGGTGGATTTTGCGGACCTGGGCATCCGTGCATCTATCTGGTCAAGTTGATAACCAAGATTAAGCATCTTACCAACTATTAGTTGGACAATGGTGGGGAAATCATTTAATTTATGTTTGACTTTTGCCCTGTGTAACTGGAGGTGATTATCCTACTGCAAATATAAAGTTGTTGTAAAATTAAATCAAACATCCAAAAGATTCCCAGGAGCACAGGGCACAAATTAGTGTTCCAGATGTGTCAAGTATACTTACTAGTTAAAAACAAGCAAGCAAACAAGCAAACAGCACTTGTGTCCTGAGACTAGAGAGATGGCTCAGCAGGTAAGAACACTTGCAGCCCTTCTAAGAGCTCCCTGAGTTCAGATCCCAGCACCCACATCAGGTGCTTTACAACCGTCTCTAACTCCAGCTCCAGGGATTCAATGCCTTTGGCCCAAGCCTGGCTTTGGGGTGGGAGGCTGGAGCCCAGGCTTTTGGCCTAAAACCTTTGATTACAGATACAAAATGTTTTTGGACTACGGCGGTGTGACAGCATCAGGAGCCATATTGGAGGAGAAGGCGTTAGAAGCTTTAACCACGGACAGGATATTAAACATTGGGATTTGTAAGACATACTGAAAGAACTACCATCTGTGGGTGCTGAGCCCATCCAAATTGTTAGGGTAACAAAGAAAGACAGAATTTTCCAACAGCTTTGTTGAGATATAATCAGTGCAAAATGAACTCTGCATATCAAAAATGTACGATCTGTTAAATTTTGATATACATATGCACCTGCAAAACAATCAGTATAACGAGATAATGAACACATCTGTCGCCCCCAAACATTTTCTTTAAATTTCCATTTACTTATCCTTGTGTGTGTGCGCGTGCGCGTGTGCGTGTGTGTGTGTGTGTGTGTGTGTGTGTGTGTGTGTATGTGTGCACATGAAGAGGTAAGACATTTTCAGGAGTTCTCTTCTTCCACCTGTTTTGGGTGCAGGGTCTCTCTTGTTTTGCTGCGATGCATATCTGATCTTTCAGGTGATTCTGTCCCCATGGCACCATAGGACTGGTAGAATTACAGGTGGACTACTGTATCTGGATTTTCGTGTGGTTTCTTTGGACTTGAACTTGAGTCTTCAAGCTTGGGTGGCAAGTGCTTCTATGTGCTGCCACCACTTCCCGGCTATTTTCTGCTTCTTGGATGTTTTTAAAAACACCAATGCAATGCATTTGCTGATTGCTTAAGTTTTCCTGCAGAAAGGTAGACGTAAAACTTCTAAGGAACTTGGCAATTCCAGGCATACATACTACCTCTTGCAACATGGCAGCAACTTGGTAGCCTTGAGCCACAAACAGTCCTGAAGCACTTGCTGGCAACGTTTATTAAACTGGGATATAAACTTAATTAGAGGCACCTACCCACTCGGATGGCCTGTACTACTGGGCGCTGTATTCAGCTAATAACAGGTGGTTAATACATGATTGATTCGGAATTTCAGCCTTCTTGTCCCATGGCTCTTGGCTTTGCTTCTTTGAGGAACAGCTCAGCAGGACCAGTAGCTGAGAGGGCACAAGTGCAGCGCCACAGGGAGGATGGAAACATAAGGAGAAACTGGCCGCCAGTCGGCCATTGTCAGTTCTCTTAATTTATGGCTGGCAGGTGAGCGCTGGATGCTTCCTGCCTTGGCTTGGTTCCTGACATTTTGTTAGTTAGTTCAAGGTTTTTTGTTTTTTTTTTTTTTTTTTTTTTATGCCTTGAGTCCTTCAGGTGAGGGTGGGAAGGCAAAAAGCAGGGTGTTTAGGAGCTTTTAAAGGAGGGAACAAAGGATTGAATGGAGGGAGAGAGGACTGAGAGTTAGCAGAGGGAAAGACAGAGAAAGGAAAAAGAAAGAAGAATGGAGCTTTGGAGGAACAGGAAGGGCGGAACAGGGGGTGGAGGAGAGGCAGAAATAACTAAATCAGAGGAGGGAAAGAGGAGAAAGGAGAGGGAGAGGAAGGGGGGACTGGGCAGAAGTAATAGAGGGAGAAGGAAGAAGGGTGAGGGAGAGTTTTTGGCTAGCTCGTGGAGACACGGAAGACCTAACTTTGCAGCGGGTCTTCGGAACCCTTGAGTGCACTGCACGAGGTGGAACCAGGTCCACAGGTGTCATCTCCCCGGTTCTCGCGCTCCCTCTTTCTTTTCCCTCCCTCCCTCACTCCAGGTCGCTGTCCGAGGTGCCCCTAGGTCATCCCTGGGAGCCAACAGGGAACGGGTGGGCGGAGTCAAGCGGCGGGACCGGAGCGGGGCTAGCCTGCCAGCCAACCGCACGTGCTGGAAGCGGGGGAGTGGGCGGGGCCAGTTGCACGTGACTCTCAGTGGGCTTTTAATCCGCCGGGCGCTGCTTGCCGGCGTGCTGGTGCTTTGCCGGAGACTCTACGCCCAGGCGTGCCGCCCCAGGAACTGCGCGAAGGTCACTGCAGCCCGCCGCCTATCCAGCCACCCTCCCTCCATCCATTCATCCATCCATCTTCCGTCCGTCTGTCCATCCCTCGCACTGCGCTCTCTTCCCAGCCGCCTCAGCCGCCCAGCGCCATGAATCAGATAGAGCCCGGAGTGCAGTACAACTACGTCTACGACGAAGATGAGTACATGATCCAGGAGGAGGAGTGGGACCGAGACCTACTCCTCGACCCGGCCTGGGAGAAGCAGCAGAGGAAGGTCAGTAGGGTCCCTCACGCGTGTCTGTGTCCGGGTCCCCATGGGGTGGGAGGTGTCGCTGGCTGTGGTCACTAGAAGAGGCCCCCTGGTGGAGGTGCTGTGGTCCTTCTAGCCCCCCCCCCCCGCCCCACCCCGCATCAGAAAATACAGCACATACAGGGATAGGCAGGACACCCGTGTGTGTGTGTGTGTGTGTGTGTGTGTGTGTGTGTGTGTGTGTGTGTGTAAGTTAACATAAGTCAGGAAACAAATGGTGTTCGAAAGATTTTATTAGACTAGAATCTGAGAGTCTCGGTTGTGCTTTCGTCCATGACCTTGGCCTAAAGTTGTTCGGTGACAGGCCCTGCTCTTTTCGTTTGCCCCAAGCCTATCTCCCCACTAGGACACAAAAATGAAAACCCGCTCTTCCCAACCTTCCATAGGTCTGTCCCAAAGAGTAGTCGAAGACCATTTATTAAACATATTAGGCTCCTTAGCGAGGGATGCTGGAGAACCTTAGACATTCACCTACAAAGTAATAATCATTTCACAATCTATTTATAGTTCATTGAGGTAAGCACCCAGGGATGAAGGAGGCAGCCAGCTCCTAAGAGCTCCCTCCTCATTCCGGTGGGTGCTCTCTGGGGCCTAATGGAACATTCCACTAGTTCAGGGTTTTTTCTTGTTCTTCTTGGCTAAAACAAATAGGGAACGCTCACCAGGAGGCTTAGTTTCACCTAGATTTGGCTGGGCATAGAGCCTGGATGGTTCAATAAGACAACAGACTAACCCAGCATTGTGATAAAAAGCCAGTTTCCCAAGCCGGTGCTTCATGCCTACTCTTCCTTTTTTTTTTTTTTCCTGGGTATGAGAAAGGTGGATTTCCCTCCTCAAAGCCTACTTTCAAGTTGATGTGTAGCGTGACTGTAGGGTGCCTGAGGGTTTCTATGGATGATCGTCTGACATGTGTGGACAGTGAGTGTTTAATGTTGGAGATCTACGTACCATCTCTCCCAGTGGTGTGAGCAAGATGGGAAAAGGCTTGGGTAGTTACCAAAGGTTATTGGTTAAGCGCTACTTTTACATCAGTGTTTCTCCTTTCTTGTTTCCTCTCTCTTAAATCCCTAGTAACAGTTCTGTTCTTACTATGGCTTTGAAGCCCCTTGCCACCCCCACCTCATTCCCTAAGATGTCTGTCATCAGTCCCTTTTTTAGGAACAAGGGACTGAGGCCCATACATTTAGAAACTGAGTCTACTTACCGAGAGGGGGGCACATGGCCCTGAGGGTTATCCTTGTGCCATCTGGATGGGTCAGTGTGTAATCACTTGGTAAGAAGTTGAAAGTGGCTTAATTCTAACAATCTAAGTCTCATTTTGTTTTTTAATTTTCTCAACAAGTTTGATTACATTTTTCATGACTTAAAAAATAACTCAGCTTGTATGTTTTTGTTTTGAAGATTGGTCATTCCTTATAACTTATAATTCAGCTTAGGCATGGAACAAGAAGAATACCCATCATTTTTGAAAGCCAGAGTCTAGTTTCAGAAGTTTCTGTTGATTCTAAGAAAATACGGTACACAGCAGAAGAGACATTGTTAGTTTCTGAGGCCATATCGTTGCCTTCTGACAATAATTTAAAATGTATTTATAATATTTTTGTCTAAGTGGTATTGCCCCAATTTTTTTAATTTTAGGATTCCTGCGTGATCTGTTGTTACAATTGTAATAACACTTGAAGTATGTTATTCAATAGCTGAAATATTGAAAATATGAAAAACCTGACCCAGTTCAAAAAAAAATCTAAAAACTGTAAAAAAAAATCATTTTCCCCCTTAAGATATATTAAGCTGAATGTGGTATCACATACCCATAATCCCTGCACACAAGAGACTGAGCCAGGAGGATTGCTGCAAGTTGGAGGCTAGCCTGGAATACATTGGAAAAAAAGGAAAGAAAAAAAGACAGCTTAGGTGTTGGGGTAAGCAAAGCCCTGGCATGCTCAAAACACAGACCTGAACGGATGTGCACACAGATCTTTCCACTTTTGGTAGAGAACTTGCTGCAGTCAGTGAAACTGTGTGGAACCATGAGCTCAGTGCTGCCAGAGCAGTGGCCTCTATATTTGTCCTATGAGCCACTGTTGGAACCAGCAGACGAGATGCCATTGTTTCTATTGTGGGCCACCTTCTCTGCACTTGCCATTTCAGTGATATGCTGGGTATGTGATCTGTCAACAGATGCTGGTGGCTCTCAGTGACGTTGGTGGCATGCTAATGGATGTGGTGCCTAATTATACCCACAGTGCAGAGGCTTGGGGCTGTGGTAATCCCTGCCCCCTGCTGTGGAATGCCTTGCTGCAGAGGGCCTCAGCAACAGTAGAGTGCTTTTTTTTTTAAAAGGTCACTCAAGAGATGTTGGGCTTAGGCTGTGTGTGCTGGCATGCCCACCTTATCTGGGAGGAGGTATTGGGTCCATGGGGTAGACTCTACATGGTCTATAAAGATTGTGTTTTAAATTTAACTACACCTAAAAGATTGGAGAACAGCTCCTGGAGTGGTGAGATGGAACATTTAAGACGGCACTGAAGGCTAGGAAAGTAGCTCAATTGGTAGTGTTTATCTAGCATCCAGTGGTCCTAGGTCCAATCCCCAGTGCAACACAAACAGGGCATGGTGGTGTATGTCTCAGAAAAACAAAACAAAACAGGAAACAGGAATGGCAGCAGAGAGTATCAGGTTATACCTGGAGTTAGAGAGAAACTTTATCATACAGGACAGTTTAGGGGTTCTCATTTCCAGATAAGTCAGGCTGCCTCCAGGGCTTGTCAAAACCTTTAACACTGATGTTCTCCCACACACGTGGGTGTCTCAAAACAGGCTTCATCTCACCTGCAGGGAAGCCTAGGCGGATGGAAACCTGTCACGGCAGCAATCCTGAATGTGCACTGCCCCTGAAAGTACAGAACAGCTCTCTTTACCCTCGTGGGAGATGAGAGCAGGTCTTCAAAGAAAAGATTTATCTGTTTCCTGTTTCCGTACCTAAAGGGTCCTTCCTTCCCTCTACCTGCTTCTGTGATCATGACTTTTCTAGCTTGCAGGAACCCCAGTTCTGCTGCATTCTTTCCAGTTTAGATGGCCCCATTCTCTGTGGCGCTGTCTCCTAGCAGCCTGGCCACCCAGTAGCATGTGGCCAGTTGATGAGGCAGCCTGGAATGATAGGTGTGTGGGAGCAGCTGGCTACAGGGTGGGGATTAGTGGTCAGGATCTTTCGGACTGCCCCTTCTGTGTTCTGTGTGGGCTAAGGGCACTTAAGGGCATGAAGTCCAAGCCCTCAATATTGGGGATTGAACCTGCGGCTTCATATGTACTAGGCAAGAGCTCTACCACAGAGCCACATCCCCAGCTGTGACATGAACTCTTATTTTATTTTATTAATTTTTTTTTTGGATTTTTCGAGACAGGGTTTCTCCGTAGCTTTTTTTGGTTCCTGTCCTGGAACTAGCTCTTATAGACCAGGCTGGCCTCGAACTCACAGAGATCCGCCTGCCTCTGCCTCCCGAGTGCTGCCACCACTGCCCGGCTTGACATGAACTCTTGTGTGAGGTTTTCATCAGTAGAAAAGGAACTATTTGGACACACGAGCGAGCTGTGTAGTTTCTCAGATTCAGGAGACCCTGATGGTTCCCAGCTCTTCTTGGTTCTTTCTTGTTGAACTGCAGTTGAGTCCATACATCTTTCAAGCCTCGATTTGTTCATTTATGAAGCAAAGATAAGATTCTTTCATGTATCATCAGATTGTGCCTTAGTCAAGTGTTTAAGCCGAGTTAGTTCGCAGGGGCTTTATGTACTGCAAAGTGATCCATGTGTATTAAATGCTACTGTCGGTCTTATAAGGCAGCGCTTGTTAATTTGACCAGTTGGTCTGACAGTCATCATTACCATGCTTGGACTCAGGAGGGAGAGTGAAGTATAAGATTCAGTCCTTGGCGATCGGGATGTACTATTTTTGATAGAAGTAAAATATATACAACATGAGCTGGGCATGTAGCTCGGTGGTAGAACACTTGCTTAGTATGAACAAAACTCTAGATTCCATTCCTAGCACTAAACACACACACACACACACACACACACACACACACACACACACATTCCCAGAATAAAATATACATAATATAAAATATGCTATTTTATTTTAACATTTGTTTATTTAAAACATCATGTTAGCTATTTATTTTAAAAACTTTAACATTTGTCTGTATGTGCATAGGTGAATGCGTGCTATGGCTATGCATGCCGTGGATGTTAGAGGGTAACCTGTAGGAGTCAGTTTTCTCCTTTCATGATATAGATTATGGGGATCCAACTCAGGTTGTCAGGCTCAGAGACAAGCACTTCCAGCCGCTGAACCGTCTCACTGGCCCCCAGCTTTAACCATTTTAAGGGCACACAGTTCATAGGCATTATGTACATCACAAGCACTATTAATTGCCAGCTCTTTTCTATCATTCCATGCAGAAACTCTCCCTCTTTCTATGCCTGCTTCCCATGCTCCCCTTTCCTGGTGTACTTTCAAAGATAAGATTTGCAAGTGTGAATATTTAGCGCATAAGAATTGTTTAATACCAAATGCTGGTTGCTCACCTAAAGCTTAAAGTTCCCGGGAGGTGGAATAAGGAGAATCGTTGTGGGTGGAGAATAAGAAGAGAGTTCGCCAAAGGTTAGAAGTTGAACCAGGCTTGCACTGAATTAGTTGTTAGCTGAGCGGAGATGGGGAGAAACAGCCTTCTTGAATAGAGAAACCGTGTGGAGCCGTATGGCGGGTTTGGAGGGGAGATAAGGAGGGATCGTCAGTGGAGTAGAACTGATTTCTACGAGCCCTTTAGCACCAACAGGATGAGCTTCTCTCCGGTTTTATGGGGAGCCCCTTCCTTTTACCCCCTCATAGAGCTGCAGGGAACAATTTCAGAGGTAAACATGCAGAGAGGCAACTTGATCATCAGAGTCTAGCTCTGTACTCTTAAGCTCATTGTGTGAGGAAGTGTGAAGGTAGACTAGTTTCACCAAAACTGAAGATGCCAAGACACAGATAGAGCAAAGGTTGGAGAAAGTGCCGTCAAGTGGATGGCAGCGGGCATCATAGCCAGGCTGATGTGGGCGTCATTCTCCAGGCGACAAAGCTCCCGAGGTCTGAGCTAGGAAGAGCCTGGCTTATGGAAGTTTACTACTTCAGGGTTGATTCAGGCGGGGAGGGTCTAAGGTGGAAGCCTGCTATGGGGCCACGGGGATAGAGTGATGGCCATTAGAACGAACAGTTAATGGATGCGTTATCCAGGGAGGCATCCGCTAGAGAGAAATGAGGACCACATAACCACCTGGACCATAGTAGGCTGTTGGACCAATCCAATTCAGCAGATGTGATCTTCCCAATAAGTGTCCCTGCACCGACAACTGGCGACAGAGGCACTGACAATAACAGTGTCTAATGAGAACATCTCTTTATCAGCCAGAAGACTGTCTGGATGGACGCTACTAACAGGATGTATCATTATTTAGCACAGGGCATGAACGGCTCCATCCAAAGTGGCTAGTCCCCGCATCTAGGGAGGAGAGATTAGAGTTCTAGATAGCCTTACAGGGCTAGAGCAAGCTTTGGGAGTAGAGAGATAAGGAAGTAAGGATAGAACTCTTAGGTGAGATTTAGGAAGCCCACACATCCCACCCAAGGAAACAGTTGTGACAAATACATGCTTAGTTTGCCTGAGAGGTTCAAGATGCTCCAAATCACTGATTTTATCTTTCGTCGTTGGGAATAGGATGCGCCCTGTCCTTTCAGGCAGATTCACCAAGTAAGAAACGTGAGACCAAAATACGGTTTTCTTTGCACGTGGGAGGAGGAAGAGAAGTCTTAACTGGGAACCGCAATTAACGCAGTGTCAGTGAGCTGTCAGAAAGCCTGCAGTTGGTTGCTGCAGCTAGGAGACGCCCATGGAAAAGGCGCAGGCTGGAGTGGGCGGGGAGCCGTGCAGAGGAGTCGGTATGGAATCCGTTGGAGGACAGTCAGATCTCTGCCTCCGTTTCCCTGGGAACGGGACTCCTTCTTCCAGAAGGAAGAGAATGCTAATGGTGGGGAGGTAAACTTAAATGCTGCGCTCTGCCGATTTCAGAGGAAGGGAACTCTTCTTCAGTGCAGGAACGTGGCCTCCTGCGTGTTCAGTGTATGCAGGTTCACGTGTGTGTGTGGAGGGGGTGGACAGAGGTTAATATTAGGTGTCATACTCAGTCTCTTCCCACCTTATTATTTTGAGGCAGGATGTTTTATCAGTGAGAGACCCGAAACTCACTGATTCAGCGAGACTGCCTGGCCTACACTAGAGAGCCTCCTGTCTCGGCCTCCTTAGCACGAGGTTTTACAGATACATGCCTCTGGAACTGATTTTTTACTTGTATGCTGGGGTTCTGAATTCAGATCCTCATGTTTAAGCAACAGGCTCTTTACTGATTGAGCCCTCTTGCCAGGGTCTTTCCATAGAAGTCCCAGGAAAGTTTTAATGCCGTTTTTTTGTTGTTGTTGTTGTGTTCTGCACAAACACGGGTCTGAGCATGGGCTCACCCAGGCATAAACACACTCTTCCCCCAGTGTTCTAACCTGGAAAGTGACGGGAATTGGCACCTCAGCCCTGGTGGTGAGCAGATGAATGGACATAGCGTGAATGTCACTGTCATTCTCTTCCCAAAGTCACTGATGGCTGTATCAAGAAGCCATCCTGTCTCCTACATGTTTGTGGTCCATCAGTTCCTGGTTCCCATGGTGTCACATCCTGATGTCCTTCCTCTAGACCCACTCCTTCTTCTTCTCGTCCCTTTGCTAAGTCCTTCATGCTTCCACACTCCCTGGCCTAGCAAAGGTGGTGGTTTCCTGTACAGTTCTTTCCCTGTGCGCTGGCTTGTCACCAGCTTTTTCCCATGGCTCTGCGAAGAACATGAGCCTAGTTGAGGTGCCTGTTGCTGCTACCACCACCACCATTTCCTTCCCGTCTTCCCATTCTCTTCTCCTCCTCTTTCTTTTTGACAGTATTGGAAACTGAACCCAAGGCTTAGTGAATCTCAGGAAAGGACTTGACTATAGAGCTATAACTCCAGACCCCCTTCCCCAGTTCTTAAAGGTCCCCCCCCCCGTTGTCCTTCATCGTGTTTTACCCGCTCCTTTATCTTATATACATCCCCCTCTCCTCCCTCCACTTCTAAGAGCCAATCTCCCCATCTCCCATCCCAGCATCTCCGCTCTGGGAGGCCTGCCTGCTGGGATGGGAGTGTCTTGATACGCTGTCTCCTCACCAGGGCTCAAAGGGGCTCACCTTTGCAGCCCCAGCCCTCTCATTACACAGAGGCCTTGCTCATATTTATTGAATGAACAGATTATGAATCATCTTTCTAAAAACAGTGAATATAATTCGTTTTTTAATTAAAAATTAAACAAAAGTTTAAAAAGTTTTTTTAAAGTTATGTGTATGTGTGGGTGGGGTATGCATATGTGTACAGTTTTTCTTGGATGCCAGAAGGCATTTGATCCCTTGGAGCTGGAGCTACAGGTGGTTATGAGATGTTTCCAGCTCTCTATGTTCCCCTGGTACCCTGATAGAGCCTTTCAGCAGCGATCCCAGATCTACTTCCTGGAGTAGAAGCCTGGGGCTCCACTACCACAGAATGGAACATCTCTTACTTCATGAGACAGTTCACACTTTCAATGGAAGCTAAAGCTGTGAGGGATTGTTTGAGGGTGTACGCTCAAGTCTTTCTGCCCACTACTGGTGGACTTTATCAAAGGTGACATCATTGAAAATTTGTAAGGATTACTGAAAAACATAGATTTTTTTTCATCTTAACATACCAGGTGTAGAGTTAAACATCAGTATTAATTTACACACACACACACACACACACACACACACACAAGCACATATACATATTTTTCCTCCTTTCTGAGGCAGCATTTCAGTTTATAGACTGTGGTGGCCTTGAACCCTTTTTTTAAAAACACTTATTTATTTATTTATTTATTTATTTATTTATTTATTTATTTATTTATTTATTTATTATGTATACAATATTCTGTCTGTATGCCCAAAGGCCAGAAGAGGGCACCAGACCTCATTACAGATGGTTGTGAGCCACCATGTGGTTGCTGGGAATTGAACTCAGGACCTTTGGAAGAGCAGGCAATGCTCTTAACCTCTGAGCCATCTCTCCAGTCCTGGCCTTGAACTCTTGCTCCTTCCTGCCCTGTCTTCCAAGTGCTGGAATTACAGGCACGAGTCACCACTTCAAACTCCCTATTTCATCATTTAAAAAACTAAGATAGGTCATCTGTACATAGATATTTTATCTGAAGATTAAAAAGCACAACTATTTTCCATATGGATAATTTTAGTCATGAAAATGGTAAGGGACACACAGAATGTTGCCAGCTCAGAGAGTCACCTGTAGAGAATTTGTTTGTTTGTTTGTTTGAAAGCACAGTGGGTCAGCAGATGGCTCAGGGGTAAGGGCGCTTTCCACTAAGAGTGACAACTTGAGTTTGATTCCTAGGACCTACACGGTAGGAGAGAACCAGCTCCTGGAGTTGTCCTCTGACTCCCACGTGTACTGTAGAACACATGCATACACAGAAATAAATAAATGTACTTTTAGAATTGTTTTTAAAAGGAAACAAACATGCTGATGAGAGACAGGCGAGCTGGAAAGATACACGCTGTGGGTTCACGTTTTACACACTTTTATGCAATTTGAAGTGATTGGCGATTCTGTTGAATATTTTGGCCGTGTATGTTAGATTTTTGAGACAGACCTTTTTTCAATATAATGCTAATCCCCAAATTAAGAGCAAAACCCAAGCAGACAGGAAAAGTGTTATTTTAATGTATGGATTTTCTTTTCTTTTTACAAGTGGGCTTTAAAAAGGTGTGTGTAGGAAGGGATTTTGGCACATCATTCTGGTACCCTAAACTCTTCACTGTATGAAGTGGAGGCGTAACTGTTTTGAGAATTTCTAGACACCATTTTAATCATGTCTATATCACCGCTTGATTTCACAAAAATCGTGCAAGACACACATTTTTATCTTCAGTTTTTACTCAGCGATGTGGAGTCGCCTGCCGAATGGCTACTGAAGATGGGGAAACGGTAGCTAGAAAATGCACACCGAATTTTGTCTGAATAAAAAAAATTACATTTTCTTTTACAATTAAAATGCAGTCAAAGAATAGAGTTACCAGTTACTTTATTGCATATTTTTGGGCTCTAAGTGGTAAAACTAGTCTTCAGGTCCAAACTTCTTAGCTCTAAGGGTAGGTTAGAAAGGGGTGGGTGGTGGCTCAAGAGACGACCTCTTGGGAAGAGCACTTAGCTGCTTTTACAAAACACCCAGGCTTGGTTCCTAGCACCTACATGGCGGGTTACAACCATCTGTAATTCCAGTTTCAGGGAACCTGAAGTCCTTTTCTGGTCTCTGTAGAAACTAGGCACTCAAGGGGGTGCCTTGCTAGACATGCAGGCAAGATACCCATACAAGTAAATAAAAAAAAAAAAGATATTCAACTAGTTCTGTTTTCGTTGCTCTCTGCTCAGATCTGTAACCAACAACCTAGAGCAAAAGTCTAGAATTTTAGCTGGGACTATATAGCACAGTTAGTATAATGCCTGCCCCAATGCATGAAGCCCCTTGTTTGATCACCAACACTACACAAACCCACTGTGGGGGCACCTACAATCCCAGCATGTAGCAGGCGAAGGCAGGAGAATCAGAAGATCAAAGTCATCCTCAGCTATACAGAGAGCAAGATGGCTCAGAGGGTAAAGGTGCTAGCTAGTATTTGTGTTTAATCCTGGGAACCCAAAGGTGGAAGGAGAGGACCGACTCCTCAGTGTTGTCCTGTGACCTCCACAGTTGGATTGTGGTATGTGTACAGCCATATCCTCCCCCTACAACACAAAATAAATATATGTAATAGAAAATTAAAACATGAAATTCTTAATGCTGACTCCCAAAACTACATTGGGGCGGGGGCGGGTAAGCACCTGTCAACTGAGCTGATTTTGGCCCCCACCTCACTTTTTGTGACAGTCTCTTGCTGTGCACCCAGACTCATTTTGAACTGAAAGTTCCCCAACCTCAGCTTCTCAAGTGCCAGGGTTAAAGACTGGTACCTCCGTGCTTGGCTTTTAAGTCAATGAGAGACTGTTTTACCACTATTGTCTGATGTCGTTAAGGTCCTTAATCAAGAACACAAAGCCCCCAAGTGGAGTTACCTCCTTCAGGGAAGCAAAATATGGTGTGTTTAAAGCCAAGAGTTGAGGTTAGAGCTGTCCTCCCACAGATGTCTGTCTGTCTGCAAGAACACATTCTGAGGTCAGATCTCCCTGGAGATTCAGCCTAAAGTGTTGAAAAATGATAGTGCAGAGAATCACATTATGCTTAAATAAATTTTGATTTTATTTATTTGACTTCTTGTTATGAAAATTTTCAAAAATGTGTAGAAACAGAATAAAATACATCCATTCCTCTCATGATGAGAAAGAGCCAAGTTTCACAAATAGGGGCTGTTCAGTGTTCAAAGGAAAAGGGATATTTATGTTACAAACACTTTGCAGGATAGCTACTAGGCCCCAGTTAATGGGCATTGGTGGTTTACCCAGGATTTACTGTTCGTTTTGTTTTTCCTGTCTTCTTTGCAGTCTAGGAAGCAAATCAAGAGCTTCACATACTGAACTACATTGCCAGCCTCCTTTTGCTTTATATTTTAACACAGGATCTCAACAATGTGTCCAGGCTTGCTTGGAGCTCACTCTGTACCTCAGACAGGCCTTAAACTCATGATTCTCCTGTCTCAGCCTTCCAAGCAGATGAGACAGCAGGCATGCGGCACTAAGTCCTGCTGCCTCTCCTGGTTTTGAAGCCTTCCTTCCTCCCCAAGGTCCTGTGCTTGCTGCTGGGCTTCCTCTGTGCTCCATCTGTGCCCCACTAACCCTAAGACCCAAATTCTAATCTCTGAAGCTCTTGACATGACATTTTAATCATCAAAGAAGGTTACTAATACCTAGCTTTCTGGGATCACCAGTATTTTGTTTTATTTTTAAAGATTACTATTTTATATGTATAGATATTTTTCTACACGCATTCCTGTGCACTATGTGGGTGCCTGGTGCCCATGGAGGCCAAAGACGAAGTTGGATCCCATGGAAATGGAGTTACAGACCGTTAGGAACTACCATGTGGATGCTGGGAGCTTAACCTGGGTCCTCTACAGGGGCAGCCAGTGATCTTAATGGCTGAGCATTCCTCCTGCTGGGGACCGACTTAAATCTGTGTGTCTCTATTACTTTTTGTTCATTTTATGTGCTGTGTACCTGGTTTCATAAGCATTTATTCTCATGCATCATGCAATTTGATATTAATCTGCACCAGGCATTAAGAATGCTTATTTGTACATTTGAAGAGCTAAAATTTAAATGTTATTTAAATACATGAACTAGGAAGCTAGAGAGAAGACTTGGTGGTTAAGGGCATGTTGCTGCCCCTCCTGAAGACCTATGTTCAATTCTGAATACCCATTTTAGGTGGCTTTCAATCACCTGTAACTCCAACTCCAGGGAATCAGATGCCCTCTTCTGGCCTTCTTAAGCAACTGCACACACACACACATACACACTCGCATGCACATAAATAAAAACAAATCTTTAAATATCTGAATCCATAGCAAAGTCAGGCATCTTGCTTTGTTTTTCTAATAGTTTAAGACTTCTCAGAATTACAGGAATTCATTTCTAAGTTTGGGTGCTTGAAAATTTAGGGATAAATATATTTATGGTGTTCTGAAGTCATGTTATAGGAGCCATTTCCTTTAATTCCCTAGTGAGACACAGGTGGTGTGTTACTGCTGGAGCCCTTTAAGGACTTGGTCAGGAAGCAGGAAAAACCATGTCAGAGATGCCTGGTGTGTGACAGTGGCCTCTATTGCTGGAACTGGCATCTGGTAACTGGATCTGCAGGATTCCAAAGGATTTGTCTTCCTCAGTTCCAGCTTGGACAGGGTGTACCTCCGTCCTTTGAACTGCAGCATGTGGTGTTGGAACACAGGGGTTTTCACATGAATATGCCAAGAATCTTTAGTTATCACCTTAGTAAGAGATGAGCGTCATCTGGGCTGGTGGTCTGTGCCTGTAGGATCAGGATCTCAAGGTCACCCTCAGTACACATCAAGTGTAAGGACAATCTAGGCTCCATAAGACTCTCAGAGAGAGAGAGAGAGAGAGAGAGAGAGAGAGAGAGAGACAGACAGACAGACAGACAGACAGACAGACACAGAGAGAGAGAGAGAGAGAGAAGTACACTTCAGAAAGCTGTTTGGGAATATGGAAAATTAGCACAGTAAAATGAATTAGCATAATTGTAGATAAACAGGGAAGAGAAAAATTGGGAATCTGGGCTAGCAAATTTTTGTATAATTTTGGGCTTGGAGTTAAAGTTCAGATGGTAGAAAACTTGCCAGTTGTACATGAAGCCCTGGGTTCCATCTTCACACCTCATACAAACCAAGCTTGGTGGTATATGTTTGTAACCCTGCATTAGGAATAGAAGTAAAAGGATCAGCTAGTGGTTCAAAGCCAGCCTCAGCTGCACTGGGAGTTCAAGGCCAGCCTCAGCTACACAGGAATTTAAGGTCAGCCTCAGCTACATAGGGAGTTTAAGACCAGCTTGGAAGATAAGAGATACTCAATTTTTCCCCCCATTTATGGTGCAAGCTTTAAACCAACCCAGGGCCTGATATATTTAAGGCAAGTGCTATACCGCTGAGCTACATCCCAACAGTCCACATTATTTAAATTTTTAAGAAACTTTTTGCATTTATTTAGTATTTGTGTGTGTGTGTGTGTGTGCACACCCATGTGCTGTGGAGATCAAAGGACAACTTTCAGGGGTCGATTCTCCTCACCACGTGAATTCCAAGGACTGAGCTCAGGTTATCAGGCTTGGGGTAAGCGCCTTTACCCCACTGAGCCCAGTGACTTGCTGGCCCTCCAGATTATTTCTCTAAACTGTATTTCAAAGTACTTGCCGCCAGGTGGTGGTGGTGCACGCCTTTAATCCCAGCACTCGGGAGGCAGAGACAGGCGGATCTCTGTGAGTTCGAGACCAGCCTGGTCTACAAGAGCAGGACAGGCTCCAAAACCACAGAGAAACCCTGTCTCGAAAAACCAAAAAAAAAAAAAAAACAAAACAAAACAAAACAAAAACAACAAAGTACTTGCCTAAGTGATGTGTGTTCATTGTGAAATATGAAGGTGAGAGACAGTGAAAAGGCATATGTCAGAGAAAAACTGAAACTTTTTGTCCCAGTGCCTCCTAGATGGCTGTGAGCAGTGGTGTAGAAGCATGTGCTTTAAACCACAGTGTGGAATCATCTGCAATAGCTCAAAAAATAAAGAAAAACAAAAACAAAACAAAAAAACACACTTCATTCTGCACTTTTGTGAGCATTTCTAGGGAGCTTTCTTTAAAATTAAAAACAAAAGTTGAGCGGTGCTGGCGCATGCTTTTAAGCCCAGCACTTAGGAGACAGAGGCAGGAGGATCTCTGTGAGTTTGAGACCAGCCTGGTTTATAAGAGCTAGTTCCAGGACAGGCTCCAAAGCTACAGAGAAGCCTTGTCTCAGAAAAAAAAAAAATTAATGTGTATAGATGTCTTGCCTACATGTATGCCTGTTTACCTACCAATGCATACCTGGTGCCTGTGAAGGTCAGAAGGGGGCATCAAGGGCATCTGGAACTAGAGCAACAGCCTGTTGTTGGGAGTGTTGGGAACTGAACGCAGGTCTCCAGGAAGAGTAAGTAGTTGGTGCTCTTCATCTCTGAGCCATCTCTCCTTAGGGAACCTTCCTAATGGAGAAATCCCAGCCTGGCTACCTGCTGTGTGGAGTCAGCAGGATGCTGGAAAAGCCCAACTTCCCTGTGTTTTTGCCATATGGTGAGCGTTCCCCCCATATGTAAGGAAAGCTGTGCCTGTACCTGGCTGAGGTCTGGGGCAGCAATGCAGACGGTGTGGTGCATTCCAGAAAGCTGCTTCCTCCCAAATAAATGCTTTCATCCCTCTGTGTAGGCAGCCATTTATTTGGGTCCCCCCAGAATAGTAACAGTATGGTGAACTTGAATTAAAGAATAGTTTGCTGTCTGTGTAATACAAGCTGCTTCCCCAGTTTCTGGATGGGCTGGGGGGGGAAACATCAGCGTGCTTTTTTTTAAGCTTTGGATTCACTCAGGAAGAGAATGAGCAAAGTATACTAAACTGAGCAACAGTTGGGCATGCCCTGCAGGGAGCTCCGGGCCATGCCTGGCTCCCTCGCTACTGGGGAGCCAGTTATTTTGGGAAGCATAGCTCAGGATCAATCCCATGGTTACTAGTAAGCCCTTGGAGGAATTCTCTACCCATCTCATGCAAGTCGGGAGGCAGTTGTGACCCCACAGAACACCAGGCTAGTGGGTGAGCTGGGCTCTTGGCCTAGCACAACATTAAAGCGTGCAGGAGGACCCCAGTAGCTTTCGTGTGAGCCTCTGTGTTCACGCCACCCACTTCACCTTTTACAGAGAAAGTGGATTAGACTTTCATCATGAAGATGCTGGCTCAGTTTAACATACGTGTCTAGCCTTAAAATAGTCGAGGAAGAATCCCATAGTTCTTGTCTTCACTGTTGACAGTTAAAAGGCTTTTTCAAGATCAGCTGTGACCCTTCTTTAGAAGAGAGGATGTATGGGAACTAGGTGTGACTCAGTGACAGAGCACTTACCCAGCCTATGCCAGAGCCCTGGGTTCCACTCCCAACACTGGGGAAAAAATTAGCAGAAGAGGTCATATATATCAGCTTAAAACTTTTTTTCTGTTTTCTTATTCAATTTCTTACTCATTTAGTGTGTGTGTGTGTGTGTGTGTGTGTGTGTGTGTGTGTGTGTGTGTGTGTGTGTGTAAGCACTTGTAAGCATGCTTGTGGAGGTTTAAGGGCAACTTTAGGAGCTGGTTCTTCTCTTGTGTGGGTCCCAAGTGTCAAACTCAGTTTGTCAGGCTTGATGATCAGCCCTTTTGCCTGATAAGCAGTAGGTTTTTTGTTTGTTTGCTTGTTTTAAATTTTGTTTTAAACCCAAGTGTGGTGGCACATGGGCAGGAGGATCTCTGTGAGTACCACGCCAGCAAGGATTACATAGAAAGACCCTGTCTAAAAACCAAAAAAAAAAAAAAAAAAAAAAACAAAAAATTGTTTTGTGAGACCGGAGAGATGGCTTAGCTGTTAAGAGCCTCAGGTGCTCTTTTTGAGGACCCAGGTTTGATTCCCAGCACCCACATAACTCAGAGCTACATGTATCTTCTGACCTCCATGGACACCAGACACATACATGGTGCAGACACATGCAGGCAAAACACCCATACACATAAAAATAAAAAGAAATAAATAAACGTTTTAAAGGTTGTTTTGAGAATTTGAACAACGTTCCTTGAGTGAGCTTGCATTATCAGCTAGCCTGAGTGCTCAGAGCCTCAGTGTGTTTGTTCTCAGCAGACAGCTCAACTCCAAGGTAAGGGTGTCAGGACATGAGTAATCACAGCTGAAAAACAAGACACGGGAGCGTGAGTAATGGGACTTCTGCAAGCAGCGACGGAGTGCTGTGGGACTTCTCCCGAGCGGGAGATCAACAGATGGAAGCTGCTTGGCTTCTTCATAAATGTAAGATCTCTGTGAGGCAGAAAAAATGCTAAATAAGCCAACCTAAATCCAACATTGCTTATGGATTCAGTATCAGAGGGAATGTGAGGATACAGATTGGGTTCCATTTAGTTTTGACCTTTTGAAACTGGCCTCACTATATAGCTAGAACTCATTGTGTAGTCCAGGCTAGCCTGAAAAATCACGGTGTAGTCCAGGCTTGGCCTTGAACTCCTGATCCTCCTGCCTCTTTGTCCCTTATTTTAGGGTGTCAGGTATGCGCCACCATGCCTGGTTATGTTGTGCTTTAAGGGAAAATTTGACATGGAAAAGTGATGTGGGAAGCCATGATTTAGGACAGTTAGTGGTTTTGTGGGACAAAAGAGGCATACTGCAATGTAAGAACAAGTAATAGATGCCTTGCTCCTGTCTTAAGTACTGTTTACTTTCATCAAAATTCATCAAGTTTAAGTTGGAGGAATAGATTATTGGGTAAAAGCTCTTGCTGTACAAGCAAGAGGACCCAAGTTCAAATCCCCAACACCCATGTAAAAGCTGGGTGTGACTGTGTGCACCTGTAACCCCAGCAATGTGTGGGAGCAGAGATGGGAGTTGTTGGCTGCTAGCCTAGCTCCAAGTTTAATGAGAGACCCTGTCCGAAAGGAACAAGGAAAAGAGGGATAGAACGGGACACCCAACATTCTCTTTTGACGGGCACTCTTCTAGACATGGAACCTGTACATATCCATCTCATGGATAATATATTAACATAATTATATATTATAACGATATTACAATATACATAGTAGTGGTAAAGAGCACTGTTGCCTCGCAGAGAACTGAGTTCAGTTCCCAGCACCCACATTGCTTGGCTCATGCTACCTGTTGTTCTAAGCCCCATGTGCATATGCCCACGTACAATAATAAATCTTAAAGATTATATGTTAGCTGGGTGATGATGATGATGATGATGTATGCACGCCTTTAATCCCAGCACTTGGGAAGCAGAGGCAGGTGGATTTCTGAGTTTAAGGTCAGACAACCAGAGCTGTTGCACAGAGGAAACCCTGTCACATAAAACAAACAAAACAAAACAAAAGATTACACATTAGAGAGCCGGGCAATGGTGGCGCACGCCTTTAATCCCAGCACTCGGGAGGCAGAGGCAGG
>NW_004949100.1:20912094-20922159 GCF_000317375.1 Microtus ochrogaster | reverse complement strand
TCTGTGAGTTCGAGACCAGCCTGGTCTACAGAGCTAGTGCCAGGACAGGCTCCAAAGCCACAGAGAAACCCTGTCTCGAAAAACAAAAAACAAAAAACAAAAAAAAAAAGATTACACATTAGAATGACTCTATTAATAAAGACAATTCTTACATAAAAATATATAAAGGTAAATTCATCTTCAAGATGTTCATTGGACTTGAGCTAGTGACAGTCCCCTGCCTCAGCCTCTTAAGTTCTTCCATTTCAGGTGTGACTCGTCATACCCAGCTTAGAGAGGCGAGTTTCCACCGCTGTCAAGCGTATGGCTGTAGACCACAGATGAGCATACAAGGGTCTTAGAAATACACTGGAGCTCTCTCCCTGTGGAACCTAGTCAGCCATTTCCCACCCCTGTGTTCCCAACTATAATCTCTTCCATCCTTTCTGGATGTGTTTGGGGGTAGGTGGGATATATGTTTGTGTGTGCGTAGGTGCACTCCCATGTGCATGTGTGTGTGGAAGCCAGAGGACACTATCACAAGTCTTCCTGAGGCAGAGTCTTACGGAACCTGAGCTCACCATTTTCCTTTTGGCTGGCCAGTGAGCCCTCAGACGTGGGAGCCCCAGAAGTAGAGATTGGGGGCCCAAACTCAGGCCCTCATGTTTGTGCAACAAACACATTAACCGCTGAACCTTCTCCCCACTCCCCCTTTTCTGGATGTTTTGAGGAAGATTCCATATATCAAACCCCAGGCTAGACTCAGTTTTGTTGAGGAACCCAAAAAACATTATTTCTTGCTACACAACTTCTTAGCACTTGGGTTTCTGAATTCTGAGCAGCCTGTGGGTTAGACGGAAGGAAGACTCATGAGTCTGGCAGCTGGAGCCTCAAGTTCCCAGTTCAGAATTTCTGATTAAGGCCAGGTCTGGATAAGACCGGCGGCTCTCTAAGTGCCGGATGAGCCATGGTGAGCTACCCACTTGACCACCCATGAGTGGATTCTATTTTTATACATCCTCTCCACTAAAGTTGCCCATTATGTTTTTGCCCCCTCCCTTCTCTCTCAGCTTACAGAATCTTTCTTGTTGTTTGAGAATTCTACAGTTAAGTTTGGCTTGATATATTTTTTTTTAATGTAGAACTTGAACAGATACACGTTCTGAGCGTTTTTGGTTTTTAAAAAGAACTTAGTAACACTTTGAATGTTTGATGAGTAAGATCACATTCAACAACAGACTTCCAGGCATGATAGTAGCTCATGCTTGTGATTCTGGGAAGCTGGGGCAGGAGGATTGCAAATGTGAGGCCAACCTGGGCTGCAGAGTGGAACCCTGTCTCAAAGAAGAAAGCATGAGCTACAGATGTACCTCAGGTGGTAGAGTGCTTACTTAGCATGTACGAAGCTCCGCACCCAAAACTTCCCATGTCAGATTTACTGTCGTCCGTCTGAACACTCACTCAGGCGCTAGGAGCAGGAGTTTGAGGCTAGCCTGAGACACCCAAGACCCTGTCACAAACAAACCCCAAACAGGAAGTGGTTATGACGCGCCACTATACTCCAAGAACTGCTCCCCATTGAGCCCTACTTTTCTGCATTGCTGGTTTTACCAGCGTCGCCCGGGTATCCAGTGAAGATGGCGGGGCTTCTGGAAGCCCTTGAGATGTTTGTTAGCATTCCTACCCTGACGACTTCAGAGTCCCGAGGCCTTGGTTAGAAAGCATCCCGAGTCCTGAGGGAATCCACAAGGTCTTCCTTTTTCCCTTTTGCATCCTCTTCACATCATTAAATTTGCCACCATTGCTATTCCTGAACCTCACTTAAAGGCAGGCATGTTTGCTAATGACTCATGGCTGAAACTGTGCATGGTGGAATTCTGAAGTGGATGGACAGGCTCTGGTCCTCTGGGGATATGAAAAAGGCAGCATTGGAGGTATATCCAGTATGTTATGAACCAGGTCCTGATTTAAGTATAACTTGATTATTTTAATTGTCCCTTAGCAATAAGGTTCTTTTTTTAATTACACAGGCAAAGATTCCTCTTATCAGCAAAACTAATGATCTGAATACTTTTTATCAGATAAAGTGAAGATATGTTAATATTGACCAGAAAATTAGCAAAGGCTCCTGTCACCAAGGCTGTCAACGTAAGTTTAATTCCCAGGACCCACACAACAAAAGGAGAGGTCCAACTCCAGTTAGTTGTCTTCTGATCTCCATATGCACATCATGGCATACATACAGGCACATATGCGTGCGCGCACACACACACACACACACACACACATGCGCGCGCACACACACAGAGGCACACATACACTAAACAAATGTAATTTTCAAAGATAGGCGCATTATGGGGCTGAGGGTATGACTGGTTTGGTAGACTGTCCACCTAGCATGCAAGAACCATGAGTTCCACCCCCAGCATCTTATAAACTAGACAAGGCAGTGTAGAGCATGCCTGTTCCCAGTACATTTGGGTGTATGACATGGTCTTGAAAAGACAAGCTAAGATAGGAACACAATGCTGTTTGTTTCTGAACAGTGGTGTCAATGCTGAAAAAACAGAGTAGCAATGTTGTTTGTTCTCTGAACTGTGGTGTCAGTGCTGAAAAAACAAAGGTAGGGTAACAATGCTGTTTGTTTCTGAACTGTGTGTCAGTGCTCTTGATAAATCTGAGAAAGATGAAGACTTGGCAGCCATTTGGATTCTTGGAACACAGGCCTTGTATCCCTTCTAGCCTGGGTAGCAACATCCTATGAACTGGGCTAGGCAGCTGTGTGTTTATCTTTAGATACCAAAGGTGGAATATGTCTTAGGCTCAAGCAGGCTTAAATCACAGCTAAGGATTGGTTGTCTCTCTGAGACAGCTTTCCCTACCTGAGTAAGAGTCTCAAGTGGCTTAATTCATATCCATCCATCCATCCATCCATCCATCCATCCATCCATCCATCCATCCATTCATCCATCCATCCATCCATCCATCCATCCATCTTCTCTCTCCTCCTCCTCTTCGTTTCCTTCCTCCCTCCCTTTCCCTATCCCTCTCTCTGATTTCCTTGCCTCCCCCTCTCTCTCTTTTTATAAGACAGGGTTTCACTGTAGATTTGGCTGGCCATGAGCTCACTCTGTAGTCAGAGGTCGCTGACCTGTGCTTCCCATGTCACAGTGTCTAACATAATCTTAGAGATTAAGCAGAGGTTTGTTAGCAGAGCATGAAATAACTGCCTACCTGTAGCTTAGTACCTGGCCATGCAAACCGTGAGAACATTATGGTTCTGAACAAACTTCCTTTCCTTCTGAAATAGTGAACAAGAACCAGGAAGGCAATCAGTGATTTTGGCAAATTAGGAACTTACGAAGTAGAAAAGAAGACACTGTTAAAGCAATTGCTATAAACAGAAAGATAAATGGAGCATCCAAATATCAACTTAAAACAAAATTGTGTTTGTAATATATATGTTTAAATTAATTCATTTTTTTTGTCAGAGTATGTTCAGGATCATCTTGCCAGAGGACAGTGGCAGCCCGCTCCTGTATTTCTCCTCCTGATAACCATTTAAACCATCTCATAATGCAGCTCATGGCAGTGACTGTACCTGTTTTATAGCTGGGCAGCCACCAGGATGTGAAGGACAAATAACTGCTCGGTGTCACAGTCAGAAATAGACTGTGAGTTCTGAGCCATGCTTCCACGCTGGATTCAGCTCCCTGCCCATCTTCCCCATTCCTTTTTGGGAAATTTTGGCTGTCCCACCTGAAGGTTTCAGGCCAGGGCGAGCGTCAGGGCAGGCTTAAAAAGACAGTGTATGCTTCTCGACTCACCGAGGTAAGGTCATGGCAAATAACTTCAGAGTCATGGCATGCTTCCATGGCTCCCGACCGTGCCTGCATGGACCATGCTGTCTTATTGTTGGTGAATTCACAAGACCTCCCCGCTTCCCTTGACCTTCATTCTGTGGAGCCCAGTCCATTGCCTTTAGAAAAGCGCCAAGGAGTTTCCACGCTAGAGAATGTGTCTGAATGTGTATTATGTGTAGTGGTTATTGACAGAGAAGGCGAGCAAAGGAGCAGAGGAGCAATGTATTAGGATTTTGCCAAGATTTGCAGTGGAGAGCACGCGGTGGTGGGGGTTGAATGAAAGAATGGAGCAGACTTAGAACCTTTTTACTGAGAGTAACCTAACACAGACCTATAATCCCAGCCGCTTAGAAGTCTGAGGCAGGGGAATCACAAATTCAAGACTTGCCTGAGCTGCAATTTTTTAATTTATCACTCAATTAAAGATAGGCTGTTTCTTGGGGATGCACCCCGCTGAACACATTGGACGTTCAGATCTCACTCCTCTGGATTTGCACAGCCTTGTGACGTGTATGATAGAAAGCCTCCGCTGTAGTTACGCCCAAGAAAAGACAGAGTGATTTTCACAGCGTTTCACGAGGTATTTGAAGCCTGTGCTGATGTCATGAGCAGCTTCTGATACCCTGACTGCGGAAGGATGCAAATGCTGACACCAGCTACCACAGCTTGTCCTTTCGTCCTTTTTAAAGTGGCGCCTAAGTAAAAGCAGCTCTACAAATGTTTGCATTTGTTGTTGTTTCCTCTCTGTCCGTTTTTAGGTGACCCGGTATTCTGTGTCTTTCCCACACGATCACATAGACATGTTATTAATCTTGGTGTCAGTTAAACAAATAAGAGCACCTTTTAGGCAGTTCTGTTGTGTAATGTTGGTTCTTAAAAATTCTTTAAATTTTTTAAATATGTGTGTGTGTATGTGTGTGTGTGTGTGTGTGTGTGTGTGTGTGTGTAAAGACTTCTTTCAGAAGTTGATTCTCTCCTTCCACCATGTGGATCCCAGAAATCTAATTTAAGACATCAGGTTTGGTGACACACTCCTTTACCTGCTGAGCCATATTGCTGGCCCTGTTTTTTTTTTGTTTTTTTTTTTTTAAATAGAGTCTCATGTAGCCCAGGCTGACCTCACACTCTGTATGTAGCCGGGAATAACCTTATTCTTCTGCTTCTACCTTGCAGGTGCTACGATTAAACCCTGTTTTTATTTAGTACTAGAGACCAGACCCAGGGCTAATGCATGCCGTGCAAGTATTCTACCAATTGAGGAACCCACAGCCCCGAAGTACATAGAATTAATATGGATTACACTTAAGCAGCATTCTTGTAGCTATCTTGCCTTCAGATAGCAAGCCTTACTATCTAGAGTGCTGCCGGGAATTCTCTGTGGCTGACCACCTCTTACTGAGCACTGAACTGTGACTCTAAGCTGAGAGGCTACATAAATTTCTGTAGCCACTTGGTACAAGAAACTGCCACATTGTTAGGTTCTGCGTCTGTTAGGGCTTCCATGTTTATGCCTATAAGTGTGTTTAGGAGAAGTAGTTAATCATTTAGACTCTCGAGGCAAATTTGCTTTCTGTAAATTTGAGAAAATGCTTACACATTTTGCCATTGAATTTATATCAGCTTCACGTAGTTCTTGAAACAAATGACTGATAAATACAAAAGTCCCTTTATTACTTGGGAGAATTGTTTTTCGTGGGCACTGTGGTTTTTCTCCTGGGCCTGCTTGGAAGCAGCCTGTGTGGAGAGGTTGACTTTTCTTATCATGAGTACAGACCCCTTTATGTGTCCCCTGCACACCCCTCCCCCACTTCTTGTGCGAGGCACTTTGTCCCTGGGCCCAGCAGCTGTTGTGAGGAGAGGACAGTTGGCATTCTTAGCCAGCAGCTGCCCAAAGAGACTGATCTGGTTTTGGCAGGAAATAGCACACAAGTGAAAGCCAAGTTAAAAGAAGCTTGAAAAATAACAGTGTGGCGCAGGGCCGCACTAACGCGCGGTCCGTTTTCCTCTGCAAATTGTACCGGTAACTTCTTCAGATGACAGGACCTAGCGGCATTCGGGGTGGGGCTGTGCTTCGTCAAGTTTAAAATCCAGAGTCTAGGCGCTAGGGACATGCATGACCGTGTTAAGACCGTGTAGTGCTCTTCCAGAGGACCCAAGTTCGGTTCCTGGCGCCCTCATCAGGCGTCTCTCACCCAGCTGTAGCTAAGGCAGGCTCCAGGCCATCCTGTCCAGGCCATCCGGCTCATCTCTGGGCTCATGGGTACCTGAGCAATCTTCTGCTGATCTACTGGGCTCATGGGTACCTTCTCTTTCCCTCCCTCCCTCTCTCTCTCTCTCTCTCTCTCTCTCTCTCTCTCTCTCTCTCTCTCTCTCTCTGTCACACACACACACAAAATTAAAAACCTTTAAAAGATACAGAACCTAGCTAGCACAAGGCATAGAATAGGCTCCTAGGAGGGTATTACTATTTTTATTTTTTAAATAATATACTACAAATTTGTTTTAATTGGTTAAGCTAAGAACTTAAAATTATTGTTCTTTCAAGATAAACCGATAATTAGTGGTTATGGGTCCCCCCTCCTCTACGCTACACAAAGTCAGCCACCCTCTACAGAAAGCAGTTTCAACATTTCTTCTGCAGCATTTATGTATCTGTTCAGCAGGGAAGCTTACTTTCGCCGAATTCAAGGACTAAAAGCACGTTCTTATGTAGTCTCTTTCCTTCAGAGTAAGAGTTCTTCAGAAGGCGCAGCCATTGTTAGTTAGAGCCACTTTCCACCGAAGGTAACCGCTTCTCGAGAGGAGGGAGAGAGGCTCTGCAGGTAGAGGCACTTGTTGCCAAGCCGACAGCCTCCATTCTGTTTCTGAGGCCACCTGGTGGCAGGAGAGGAGGAACCTACAGGCTGTCCTCTGATGTCTGCTTGTGCCTCCTCCGACTCACGTACCTTTCTCCCCCACAGAATAAATCAACAGATAAGTAAATAAGTGTAAAAAATTCCTCAAGTTGTAGTTGCAAACAAATGGATTTTGTCCCCACGGAGATTTTTACCAAGTGCTCACCTTTGTGTCTCCGTCGAACTCTGCTTCCCGTAGAAGGCCCAGGTAGCCCCAGTGTCTGACAGACCCTTCCTAATGCTGAGACTGTTAATACAGTTTCTCATGTTGTGGTGACCTCCAGTCATAAAATGGTTTCATTGCTACTTCATGTCTGTAATCTTGCTACTGTTATGAATCATAATGAGAATATCTGATCTGATATGCAGGGTATCTGATATGCGACCCCTGTAAAAGAGTCACTTGACCCCAAAGGGGTCACGACCCACAGGTTGAGAAACACTGCTTTCGAAGGTGCCAGGTGCGTCCATGAAGAAGAGGTCTGTTAACTGCCTGGCCTGTGCTCATCCAGTCTGATTTTCCTTGCAGACCTTCACTGCCTGGTGCAACTCGCACCTACGGAAAGCTGGCACCCAGATCGAGAACATCGAGGAGGATTTCAGGAATGGCCTCAAGCTCATGCTGCTTCTGGAAGTCATCTCAGGTGGGTGTGCAGGCTCAGACTGTGTCTGCCCTGTGACCTGCAGGGCAGTGTCTGTAAAGATGAACATATTCTTTGAACTTGGTTGGCTATAACATGGCAAAAAGCTGGGTGCAGTTAATCCTAGCAATGGGGAGGCAGAGGTGGATGGATTTCTGTGAGTTGCAGGCCAGCCTAGTCTACACAGTAAGTTTCAGGAAATCCAGGGTTACACGGTAAGACCCTATCTCAAAGAACAAGGCCAAAGTCAAGAAAAATTTTTTCAAAGAATTATCACCTGGGTTGGGTATTTTTTTTTTTTTTGGTTTCATTTGTTTGTTTGATTTTGTTGTTGTTTCTTTCCCCCAGTGAAGAATGGATTCTGTATAGATTGGACTTTCAAATGTTTAGGGCTAGATATAACAGTGCATCTTTTTAATTCTAGTCCGGATTAAAAGGATCACCATGAATTTGAAGCCAGCCTAGGCTACATAGAGAGTTGCAGGCCAGCCTAGGGTACATGATGAGATCCAGTTTAAAAAAGCAAAAGAAAACAAAACCAAAAAAATCCCTGGTAAAACAAAACTGTGTGCTGTACATCTCAAAACAAGAGAGAAAAAAGGAACACTTCCGTACTGCCTGCCATGATACCTGCTTCACCTTTAGTCCACCTAGTGCGGGTTACAGAAAGACATGAGAGCTCAGGTCCAGGTCAGGGCATGTGTTTCTCATGAGTGAACTTGTGCGAAGATTGCCCTGGGCTTGTCATCATGTATACACTGGGCAGGGTAGGTGGGTGGCCCTCGAGATGTGACTCAGAAGCAGGATGGCCAGCCCATTCTAGTCCAGGTAACCTCATAACCAGATGTCTAGGAAGCCCTGGCAGCCACTTCTGTGGCTTGAATTAGGCTACCCAACTTCTTCTAGCAGCTAGCCAGAAACTCTGAGTGCTTCAAGGCCACCAACTGGCTTCTCTCGTTCTGAATGTGAAAGCTGACTTAAGGCCAGACCTGATGTACTGATATGCCTACGTCTGCAAAGGGTGCAGTAGCCTTGATCCTAGAGTTCTCTTGGTCACATTGGCCTTGCATGTAGTCCTTCTTTGTCATTTAGGGAAACCAGGAACATGCCAGAAGCAATGGGGTGATCATTTCCTCTTAAGAGAAGCCTAGACTCTAGTATTTAGCTCCTTGATTCCGAGCCCAGGCAGTACTCTGCATGATTCTCTTTTCTTCCTTCAGGGGAAAGGCTGCCTAAACCTGACCGGGGCAAAATGCGGTTCCACAAGATTGCGAATGTCAACAAGGCTTTGGATTACATAGCCAGCAAGGGGGTGAAGCTGGTGTCTATTGGGGCTGAAGGTAGGTGAGAGGTAACCTCATAGGGAGGCTGTGGCCTGTGCCTTCGGTTTTCTCCTCCCTCCCACCATGTTCTACGCCTGCAGGAGTGGGTACCAGGTTCTAGACTAACTGGTAAATACCAACATCAAGTATCACACCTTGTCTTCTTCAGACTGGAATGAGAAAGAAGATTCATGTCTGAAGGATTCTAGGTTAGAAACTGGTCACTAGGACCAGGTGTGGTGTTGAGACATGCCTGTCATCCCAGAACCCAAGAGGCTAAGGTCCATTCTAAGTTTGAGCCCAGTCTGGCTACGGAGGGACTTCAAGGCCAGCCCTGGCTGCATAGTAAGACCCTGTCTCAAAAGAAAACAAAATTGAATAAAATACCTAATTTCTAGGAAGGGAGCAGCCTCCCCATTGTTTGTGGAAGACTGGGCACCAGGGGAAGCCAGGAGCTGAACCAACTGCATGTCACCATGTAACTGCCATTTAGGGAGATGGCAGGAGGGGCCAGGGCAGAGATTGGGTAGAATGCCTTCTCTCTGACGGGGTCCTAGAACTCCTAGGTGCTCTGCAGTGACAAAGCATATACAAGACTGGTGCTGCTTATTAACTCAGAATTTATCTAAACTTAGAGCCATTTGCTTATAAATGCCATAGAAGCAGACACTTGTTTAAACAGACGGGTCCTCTCATGTGTGTGCTTGCCAACGAGTTGTGTACTGATTGTGTCATCTGCCCGTTAACTTGTTTCTCTCACCACAGAAATAGTCGATGGCAATGTGAAAATGACCCTGGGTATGATCTGGACCATCATCCTCCGCTTTGCCATTCAGGACATCTCAGTGGAAGGTAAAAGTCTCAAATGGTGATCCAGTTGTTTGGTCTGGAAGCTGTGCTTGCGAATTAAAATTTGAGTAGGATATTGTGACATTGAACAGTCATGAAAAGCATCTAAATTGAGTCTTCAAAGATTTCATATTTCTGTGGGAAAAGACCCTGATGGTGCTGTTCTATTCTTGGGGTGGAATTACTTTGCAAAAGATGAGCACATGTTCAGAGCAGACGTTATTTTTAACATGGGTCGCTCTGCTGCATGTTTCACTAGGAAGTTAACAAATTACTAACGAAATAGGCAGGGAGTTTTCCTTTCTTCTTTTTTTCCTCTGTCCTTTTCTCTCTCCTCCTTTCCTCCCTTACTCCCTCTCTGTTCCTTCTCTCTGTCTCTCTTCACTAGGGATTGACTTGCCCATGCTAAGCCTATGTTTTGCCACAGAGCCATCCTCACAGCCTCCTAGGGCAAAGTTCTTCAGGCTTACAACTGGAAAATAATAATAATAATAATAATAATAATAATAATAATAAT
>NW_004949100.1:20893314-20911537 GCF_000317375.1 Microtus ochrogaster | reverse complement strand
CCTGCAGGCCAGAAGAGGGCACCATATCTCATTACAGATGGTTTTGAGCCACCATGTGGTTGCTGGGAATTGAACTCATGACCTTTGGAAGAGCAGGCAATGCTCTTAACCACTGAGCCATCTCTCCAGCCCCGTAGTGGTTTTCATAGTGCCAGGCAGTCAGGGCTACATAATGAGACCCTGTCTCACCCACGAAACATTCTCTTCATTCCCCCCAATAAAGAAGAAAAAGAAAAAAACAGGAGATGCTCCTAGCTCAGCTAATGCGATAGTGTAAATTGGTCTTCAAAATAGTATCTACTCCATAAAGTGACTGTAACTGCTTAAATATTTAAACTTAGTGTATAAAAACCGACACAGTTATGACAAATTTTTTATAAAATTTTTATGGTTTTTTAATAAAGTGGGAACCTTTAGGAAGCATCTTGTTATTTCATTAGCATAAAGAAATGCACTTTTATAGAACCACATTGTGCAGGAGTATTCAAATGCAGACTGTGCGTTCTTCAAACTGGCTGTCACTTCTGAGCCCGAACTGCGGTTTGAATGTCACTATATCCAGTTTAGATGATGTAAGTGGATTTGGGGTTCTAACAAGGAAATCACAAGTAAATTAGAGGCTCTCTAAGGGCACATACTACAGGCTTCTTGTCACCTGGTACAAAAACAAAACAAAACAAAACAAGACAGGCAAGTGGATTTTTTTTAAAGATTTATTTTAGTTTCAATTATGTATATGCATGGGGGAGTGGTGTGTGTGTGTGTGTGTGTGTGTGTGTGTGTGCAGGTGTCCGTGGAGGCCAGAAAGCAGGTCAGATTTCCCGGAGCTGGCATTAGAAGTAGTTATGAGCTGTTCCACATGGGTGCTGGGAACTGAACTCAGGTCTGCTGGGAGAGCAATGTAAGCTCTTGACTACTGAGCCTTCTCTCTAGCCCCACTGGATGGTTTTAATGATGGCTGGCTGGTGAGTCACTAAAAGCACCAGAGAGACCAGCATCAGAGCCTCTTCCAGCCTGAGAAGAACACTCCACCGCTCGTCACTGAGGCTTCGTTAGCTCTTAGTTAGCAAGTTGAAGCAGGCTGGATATTGGCAGTCCATCTTGCCCTTAAACCTATTCTGCTGTTACACATGCTGTGCTTTTGGAGTTAAGTAGGCAGCTCTGATTTTCAGAATGTCAAGCTGACATTTGTCAACAGCTCTGAATTCAGATTTAATTGCAAGAGGTGCTGAAGAGATGAGCTAGCAGTCCTGACCTGAAAAACCCAAGTTTTGCTTCCTGGAACCCACAAGGTAGGAAAGAGCACCAACTCCTGACACATGTACAACATGGCACACACACAAGCGCATACACGCACACAATTTATTTTTTTAAAAAAAATTAGAGAAATAAACATTTAAGGAAAATATTTAGTTACAGTGATCTCATTAGGCTAAAAAGCACAGTAATAAATTTTGATAAAGTGAAAAAAAAAAAAGAGCAGTGATAATGACCTGCAGAGCCAGGGAAGGAGGGAGGTAGCAAGCAATCAGACTGTGCACGCTGATCCGTGTGAGTGCTCTATTTAGTGTGGGGTTGGCCTCGAACTCCTCGTGACAGCTCCAGGGTATGGAATTAAGGGGGTCCAGCAAATCCTTCTCCAGTTAGCATTGCAGGAGTGAAGTGTTTTTCTGACAGGTTGTTTAGGTTTCTCTTCTTTGTATTTTTGTTGTTGTTTCGGTTTTGGTTGCAGGATGTTGCACTCGGTGCCATGGAAACACCAAGCATGTGGTCACTCTACTCCTGAGCTACCTCTTGTAGCCTTGGTTGCAATTTTGTAATTAGTAATAAATCAAATTTAAAAAATTTTTCAGGTATAGCTATGAGAATGACATTGTCTGAGTTTCCCCTAAATGATTTTTTTCTTTTTTGTATGCCCAAAATAAAATAGCCGTTCTCGGAATGTTTTTCCTTCCAAACACCTTTTCTTGATGCCGTTACAGAAACATCTGCCAAAGAAGGTCTGCTCTTGTGGTGTCAGAGGAAGACGGCCCCGTACCGAAATGTGAACATCCAGAACTTCCACACCAGGTAAATGCCAGGGCTGCCGAGGCCCTACCTGTCTCCCAGAGCCCGGGAAGGCGAGGAGAACCATGTGGCTTGTACTAGTATCTCTCCTGTCCAGGGACTAGTTTCCACAGGAGAAGCGAAGCTATGTTGTCTCCCAGAGGAGACGGTTTGTGAGGGTTTACAAACAAGGGGACCCGTTTGTAAGTGGGCTCTACGCTGCACCAGGGTCCTTCCTAGTCTGATCTGACGGCTCCTTGTGGAAGGAGTGGTGGACTTATCTGTGTCACTGGGAGCCCAAAAAACCCCACAACCACTCCAGACACTCCTCCACCTTGGCCTCTCCTGCTTAGTCCATCAGCTTTAATAGTCAAAATTGAAGACAAACAGGAGAGTGACATTTTAGAAATGACAGAGAACAGGACAAATGCAACATAGGATTGGCATGAGTGTGCCATGTGGCGCTGGCTGCAGGCTTAGCTCCCAGGCCGTGTTCTATACTATCACATGTGGGCACAGGCTTGGTCATATTCTCATCCTTTGGATGGTGAATTCCCCATGGGTCTATGGATGGCAAGAAAAAGTCCGTTACAACAATAACCAACTGGGAGGTACTTGGCTAGAAAATTATTAGATTGATGGCTGTTGGAGAGGGAAGGTCAATTTTCCTGAAGGGTGTGACCCTTGATTGGTCTCCCATACTCTGGATGGTTCATGAGGATTTGGACAGCACAAATTGGACTTGATGGATTATTTCTTTTTAAAAGGAAGAGAGAAAAGAAGGAAGAAGGGAGACGATTGGGAGGATGGGGGTAGATCTGAGAGGGACTGGGGAAGAGTAAGGAATGAATGTCTTTAAAATGTATGCTTATCTGAAACTCAAAGAAATGTTTTTTAAAAATGTATTTTAAAATATGCTAGACTATTTCCAGGATGATAGCACAAAGCTAGGCCATGCAAGCAGAGGAGAAAGGAAGCCCTCCCTGTCCCTAAGAAGCCAGAGGAGACTGAAATGGCCAGCTAGGGTGAAAGTCAGGCTCCTGTGTTTTGTCTATACTTACCGTTCTCCTCTTCTCACACTGGGCCAAATGGACCTAAGCCCTTCCAAGTGATGTTCCATCAGGTTCTTCTTCCACGTCTACTCTTTGAGGGTTACCTCCCATGCCCTACTCTCACTGATTCCGCTGTCAACAGTACACTTAGAGCTGAGCATCCCAGGGGCCATTAATAGCAGTGTTTTTGCCCCAGATAACATCCAAGTTTGCCCTGTGACCTCACCTATAAGCTTTAGCCTTTAAAAAAAAAATAAAAGTAAGCTCAGAAGGGTACCACCCATCTGTATGTAATCCCAGCACTAAGGAGGCTGAAGGTAGAAGGTTGAGAGTTTGAGGCCAGTCTGAGCCACACTGAAAGACCCTGTCTCAAAATAAATAGGTAACCCAATAAAAGCAAACCTATTAGGAAAGACAGAGTAGCCGGGAACTGGTGTTGGCTTTGAAAATAACATAAGAACTTTCAGAGGGTGAATCTCCCGCCTGCGGTCAGTGATCTTTGGGGAAAGGGGGTTGCTGGGCAGTATCAGGTAAGGACCAGAATGGAGAGTGGGTAAAATGTGAGTAGGAACCTCCAGGATTAGAAGGCAGGGACAGTGAGGGACTTGTCTTATCTCCCATTGCTATCTGGACAGGGGCAGGGTCCCTGGAAGACTGGGCCTGCTGAAAAAGGAAGGGAGAGGGGAAGGGAAGTGTACATGGGGAAGTGCAAGGCTGGACCATCTAGGGGCCATTGGTGTCACACACACTGGCCCATGACATCAGCTGGGAACAGCTGGTGTCTCATGCATTAACCCACGTTCTTCTCTTCTGTGCTGTGAAGCTGGAAAGATGGCCTCGGACTCTGTGCCCTCATCCACAGACACCGGCCCGACCTCATTGACTACTCAAAGCTTAACAAGGTCATTCATTTGGGGTGGCTTGCAGTGTCCCCCCACCCATCGCGCTCAGCATGTCACCCTGAGAATGAGCACATCAGCACTGGCTAGCATGGATGCGGGCTGCCCAAAACGCTTTCCGTAGGTTCGAGCTTTTCCTAGCCTGGAGAATTAGAAAGGTTCTGTTGTTCCCCCCCTTTTTAACGCGGCACCTGAAGATGGCATATGCTAGGGGAGTGCTTCCTATTGAGCCAATGCGTTCCTTGCCCCTGAATTCCCTTTAGCGTTCTGGGGAGTTTTTATGTAGCTGTTGAGAACTGATTAATTGGTCTCTCACACAGGATCATCACAACGATGTCATTGTTGATGGTAGAAATAAGATATTAGTTTTACAGTAGAAGCTTTGGAGATTTGTGGGTGGGGGCTAACCTTAGAAAGCAGTTCAATGCTCTAGGTCTCAGATGAGGTTGGGGTTCGGTGGAATGGGAAACAGGGGCTCTTGTAGATGAGGCTGACTTTGAATTCCTGATTCTCCTGCCTCTACATCTTAGGCACCGTGATTGCAGGAGCGCTCCTCTCAAAATTCCATCTTTAGAAGTAGTTCCAGAGTCAGGTGTGGTGCCCAGCACTTAAGAGGGTGAGGCAGGAGAGTGGTGAGTTAGAGGGCAGCCAGCCTGGACTATCCAGGAAGACTCACAGTCAGTTTAAAGTGTAGGTTGTGGAACAGAGAGAGATAAAGCCCTCCTCTGGAACTCCCATGCTTCAGAAATAATGACGCAAGAAGATTCAGGACTGAGACCATGGCAGTCTCGGACTGCTTGCCTTGGGTTGTAGCCACAGATTTCCTGCTGGTGTGCTGAGTTGGCTCTTCATGTGTGCTGTGTGTTTTGGGTTGGAAACTGGCTCTGTTGCATGCTGTCCTCACGTGTGTGGCATGTACAGTTGTGCCCTCTGGCTTCCCTCAATCCTGTTAATTATCACTTGCCCACCCGCGCCCCCACTCCCATCCAGCCTGTCTCCATCAGTTCAGAGCATGTGAAGGTTGATTTGTTGCCCAAAGATGAGGATGGGGGTACCACAGTAGAAAATCGCATTTCAGACTAGCCAATGCACATAAGCACACGTATGTTTCCCCCATGAATATTTATTGCATTTGTAAAGTGAAGAACTTGTTCTAAATAGATGATTCCCTGCCAATTTATAGTGATCAGTTTTTATTTTGAAAGTGAATAGACTTGTGGAATTGGTCATCTATAGTGGGTGGAAAATTAGCAATATATGACAGGTAGAGTTTTCCATTCTTTATATCAGATTCTATATAATGAATAAGTGTGTATGCATATATTCTCAATATATGTAAGCATGTGTGTAAAACCATGATACATACTCATTGAGGCTTCACACTGAAGTCAGTGCTTTACTTTTTGTTAGTTTGTTTGATATAGGGCATGACTATGTAGACTAGACAGCCCTTAGACTCATGACAATTCTCCTGTCTCAGCCTCTAGGGTGCTTGGATTATAATGAGCCATCATACCTGGCTTCAGGGATTAGCATTCCAGCTTTGTAGACCTAGAAAGTGGGAGAGCCAGGGCTTGTCCAGGGTCACGGCTTCCTACGCTAGGAAGCACTGAATTGCCACGTTTCATTTCTTTAAATTTAAACCAGTGGTTGTCACCGAGTCTCACTTTGTTTTGGGTACTGGAATCTTCCCTACATGTTTTTGAAAACAATTTTTTTTCACTTAACTAGTAAGCTTCATAAACATAGCCATAAAACAGGCAAGTAATATTTGCTTAACAAGATTAATCAAATGAACGTATGCCTTATTAAAACAGTATTTAGTTAAAAACCATTTTTGCCTGATATAATCAGATATCCTGAGGTAAAGGAGATGACACCGGTGTTCTCTGTGGGCACATCTAAAATGTGGTTTTGACGTCTGAGGCCTTCAGTGAGTCCCTTGTAGTGAAGGAACCGAGAGCTTTGCAGAGCAGTGCAGTTTCTGAGATGTTCAAATGGGCAGATGGCTCAACAGGGAAACGTACTCCCTGGCCAAGCCTAACAACCTGAGTTCACATGGAGGGAGAGCACCAACTCCTGGAAGTTGTCCCCTGGCCTGCATACATGCTGTGTGATACACGCAGGTGCACGCATGTAGGTGCATGCATGCATGTGTGCATGTGTATATACACACACAATAATGATTAATAATTAATAATTATTAAATTTAAATTATTTAAATTATTAATTATTAAATAAATAATAAATTTTAAAAAATCTCAAATATTTACATGACATTGCACCTAAAGGTGACTGAAGTTGTCCCTGAACTAGCACCGCTGTTCATTTAGATTTTCCTCTCTTGCCTCCATCCATTTCAGACTTATCATAGTTTGTCTCTTTAAGAGATTAAAACAGCTTTTGTTAAGTCTAGTTTTCCAGAATTTTGGTTACATATCTCTAGTTAACCTTACTCTGCATGTTTAGCCAGTTTCATATGGTGGAAAACATAATTTCCTGTAAAAAAAAAAATGATCATGGCGAATTCACGTGAGACTTTTAATACTGTCATTTTCTCACCTTTAATATAATAGAGGTGTCATTTCTGCTCTCACCTTTAACATAATAGAAGCATCATTTCTGCTCCTCATAGCCACCTTGTAACCGCTCTAGTGGGCTAAGTATTTCACCCAGTACCCCCAGCTCGCTTATATTCTGAACCAACATGTTAAGCTGAGTGTGGTGGCGCACACCTGTAAGCCTGTCACTTGGGGAGTAGAAGCAGGAGGATCAGTTCAAGGTAGGACTTTGTGAGATGTGTCAAACAAACATCACAGTATAATTGGGGTAAACATCTGGAAAATGGCTTTCGTGATTTAGAATGGTGGAGGATTTTTCCGTAGCCCTACCGCACACATATCAGGGTATCCTTTCTTACCGGTGACAAAGCAGTCTGACTGCTCACCTCCTAATCCAGCATTTGCCCTCTTAAACCTTTTGCTTACCTCATGTGAGGTAGAGCTGCATGGGTCCTGTGGTTTCTGTGACTTCTAATGTTTCTCTCCACGTCTCATAAGAAGGAACATTGCGTGATTCTAGTTCCGTGTGAGCAGGAAAGTGTCCTTCCTGCAGTGAGGTGCATGTCTTGTCCATTGCTTTGGTATTTTAAAAACTTGATTGTCTTGTTTTCCACACAGGATGACCCCATAGGAAACATTAACCTGGCCATGGAAATAGCAGAGAAGCACTTGGATATCCCTAAAATGTTGGATGCTGAAGGTGAGATGAAAATTGGGCTTACCAAGTTACAGGGTAAAAAGCAAAACCTATAGATTGTAAAAGCTGTGGCTGTGGAGGGGAGCTTTGTAAAACTATAGCCATGTTACATCTGAAGTACTTAGGATTCCAACAAAGCTCTGCCCCTCAACCTGAGTATTAGAGTTCTGTGTCTATCTTGATCATACATGATCTCAATAAAAAATGGGCCAGCAGAACTGTAGGAATAGGATTTGACAGAAATTTCAGCTTTAGATAAGAAGTAGAATGTAAACCTAGCCTGGTGGTGCACACCTTTAATCTTGCACTCGGAAGGCAGAGGAAGTGGATCTCTGTGAATTCAAGGCCAGCCTGGTCTAGTGAGAGTTCCAGGAAGGCCAAGGTTACACAGAGAAGCCCTGTCTTGAACACAAAAACAGAATGCTTTGGTATAGATTGAAATTTAGATAGGTGTCTATGTATAGATACAAATTATGTATACATATTCCAAGTGTGAATAAATATGTACATACTACATATTTTCACACATCACATAGACAGTCGTACAGTCCTGGAGATTGAGTCCAGGGCCCTACACATCTAGGCAAGCACTCTACCATTGAGCTGTGTCCCCAGCCCGCCTTTTACTTTATAGTTTGAAGTCAGGGTCTCAAGTCTCATTAGGTTACCCAGGCTGTCCTTGATCTCACCCCACAGTCCAGCCAGATCTAGAACTTTTGACCCTCCTGTCTCAGCCTCTCCAGCAACTGAGACTACAAGTCTGCACAGCAGGCTTTGTGGGCTTACTGCTTTTAAAAAGACTTTCTGTGTTTTGTTTTGTTTTGTTTTGAGTAGCAGATGCCTTTCTCTTCCCTGTGTAGAGATAAATTTAGCAGATAAATCCTTTGTGAGATTTACCACTTAAGAGGAAAAAAGTCTTTCCAGCTAAAAGCTGTGGAACGGAATTTAAAATACAGAACATAGGCCATCAGTGGACTAACCAACTTTCATGCTTTGTTTTGAATTTATCGAAAATGAAATTTAATGTTGGCAGACCTGGGAGGGCTTTTGTATAGTTTGTGTTGTTGCCAGTTCCCGTTCTGGGGACTTGTTCCAAATACTTCTTGTGCCCCTTTGGAGTGGTGAATTCATGCAGGTTGTACCTGTGGCCCACTGTTTAAAGCACAGGCCTTTGGAGAGGGTGCATTCATTTCATTTATCCACGAGTAGTTAACCCTCAGCAGACATTTACTGAACACTTACTGTGAGCCAATCCCAAGTTATGTAAGTTTCTGCCCTCTGGATTTGACTTTGTTTATTACTTTGTTGTTGTTAGTACCATTATTCTCTAATGGGAATATCAATTAATCATCAGTTCTCTTAGGGCTAAACAATCACAAGCTGGGTGGCTGAAAGCACCATGGTCCCCTTTGCCCCACAGCTCTAAGTCTGGACTCAGGGTGTTGGTCTGGCCAGAGGCTGAGGGGAGAATCCTTCCCTGCCTTTTTGGGCGTAAAAGCCCCAAACATTCCTCACCCTGTGGCAGCCTTGATCTATGACAACCTCTTCTCGGAGTCTGTCTCCACACGTCCCGAATCCTAGTTGACAGCTGCTGGGCTAAGAGATCTGTAAACTCCATCATGATTTCTTCACTTCCTCCACTCTGGGACGAGCCCTCGGCATACCGTCCAGTCACAGCCGCTGAGGTGAGCGCCTTAGCTATTCAACTGTGGCAGCCATTTTCAGTTAGCGATGCTACCATTTGCTAACCCAAACCCTGTGTGGGTGCTAACATTCAGACTCCTTGGTGGTTCTCAGAACGGAGGCAGAAGGAAACCCTCCTTCCTGTGCTTTCTCCCCAGCTCTCTTGAGGGAGTACAGAAATGCCCCCCTTCCAGCTGTTCTCTCCAGACTAAGTTCGCGTTCATGTGGTCTCTCTGTGGACCTTTCCATGTGGTAACTAACACCAGAGCTGTTGAATTAATATCCAGGGTGGATTAATAGGTTCATCTCTCTGTTCATTAGTGCCTCTTGAATGCCTGTCCCAAGTGGAAGGCCAGGGTTGCTTTCAAACATGCATTCCTGACTGTCAGCAGGCTCACCATTACTGCCCTGGAGTTACTCACATTCTTTCCCTTAGTCTCTGGGTCCTGGGCTGGGTGTGCAGTTAGCCTTCACTTTGTCCTTCTGGCTAAATGACACTTTAGCTTGCGTCATTTCCGCCTCTCTTTCCTCCTCCTCCTCCTCCTCCTCCTCCTCCTCTTCTTCTTCTCTTCTCTTCTCTCCTCCTTTTCCTGGCTCCCTCCCTCCCTTACTTCCCATTCTCTGAGCAGGTCTTTCTATACATTCTAAGTTGACCTTAAATCCACTATATAATCCAGGCTGGCCCAGAACCAGAGGCAGCATCCTGCTTCAGCCTCCTGAGCGCTGGAGTGTCAGGTTTCCATTGCTGTGAAGAAACACCATGACCATGGCAACTCTTGTGTAGGAAAATGTTTAATTGAGGAGGCGGCTTACAGTTTCAGAGTTTTGGTCCATTATCATCATTGGGAACATGGAAGTATGCAGTCACGCATGGTGCTGGCTACATCTTGATTGGAAGACAACAGGAAACAGGAAGTCTGCTGTCACACTGGGGGTCGCTTCAGCATAGAACTCAAAGCTCATCCCCCCCCCCAAACATACTTCCTCCAACAAAGCCACACCTCCCAGTAGTCCGCTCCCTTTGGGGGCCATTTTCTTTCAAAGCACCACGTGGACTTGCGGGCACATGCTGTTCTTCCTGACTATTCCTTTTCTTTATCTTCGCCTTTAATGATCCAGAATGTTTACACAAATGTATCAACCGTAGTTGTAGAGGGGTCCCATGCAGGAATCTTGTAACTGTTAAGACTGCAAGGGCCTTGGGTGCTGCAGTGCCTGCTGGGATGTAACCCCTGCAGACCATCATGGATTACCTTAGGTGTTTTGTAATCTCCTCCCAGCCCTGCTCTTACCACCGCGATCCAGGAGCCTTTCCTCTGTGCGTTTGCTGTGCTGACAGGCCCACATCGCCACCTGCTGTCAGTTTAGCGATGACACCTGGCGAATCCTTGCCTTTCTACCTACTATTGTCACCTCATCCTGTGGTATTTGTGTTGCTCTCTGAATCAGGGTGTGGGCTCCACGAGGCTAACTGACCTCCTTAGCTGTGAGCTTCCCTTGCAATGGACACTGGAAGCATTCTTCTCATCCTGTCTATCACACTTTCAACAAGTGGTAGAAACTGTATCTAATTCGAACCTGTTTGGAAGTGACCTCTGAGCTTAGGTCTGTGGGCATGCTTCTTGTAGACTTGTAAAAGGAATCTCGTTGACCTCAGCCCCCCTCCCCCCCCGTCACAGAAAACCCTGTAAATGTGCTAAAATTCTCAGAGCCTCATGTACTTTCCTGTAATTTAGACTTTTATAGACCAGCCATACGCTCCTCTCTGCAATCCTTCTCTTTCCCGTGGCGGTTCTCATGAGCACTCTGAGCCAGACGTACGCTCCTCTCTGCAATCCTTCTCTTTCCTGTGGCGGTTCTCAAAACACTCAGAACAGAGACTTCAAGTGTGACTTCTGTAATGAGCCAGACTCAGACAGCAGCTGCGTGGTGGGCAGGCTCTCTTTGAGACCTCCCAGAGGAAGTGCTTATCAGAAGCCTTATCAGGAGCCTCCAAGCATTTAACTCTCTTTTATCCACACAGATTTATTATGCACTGGCAAGCCCTCCCCAGTGAAAGAGTCGCAGTAACTCTCACGCACGTCCTGTTACTATCCTGCTCCTCTCTGGTGCACGGAGGGAGGATGAGGAACGCAAGTCACCACTCGCCCTTCGCCTTCGGTGTCTCATCTTACTTTCTATCTTTCGCCCCTCCTTTCCTGCCGCCTCTCCTCACAGGGAGAATGGTTCTGAGGAAGCAGTCGTTGGTCTTCCATAGTCTGAATTTCCTTGAAACTTTCTGCTCGCATGCCGTTCATGTTGTTTTCCAAAAGGTTCCACAGCTTGTAGGATCCTGCAGTCTTTACGCTCATAGCTTCAGCAAACCTAAGGCCAAAGTCCACTGTAAACAATGACAGAGTATCATTTTATCTCCCTTTGTCCATTGACCATTGTCCCAACCAAATCCAGGTAAAAACTCACTCACCAGAAATGATACCATAGGAGGAAGGCATGTACAGTCCCCGGGTTCTGTTTCCCTTCTGATTGGTCTTGCAGCAGCCAATACAAATGGCAGTGATAAACACAACCACAACTGCTGCTTTCTGTAGATGTTTTGTTGCTCTTGGTGGGAAGGTAAGTATGTTGCAAAGGCGTTAAAGATAACCCCAGGCAGACACACATAATGAACTTCCCTTCTCTCTCAGGGTGGTTTCCAGAGCAGAGAGCTCCCATGCACGTGAGGGTAGGCCTGGGAAGTAAGGGGACAGCCCTGCCACGTCTCTAGCATCTTTCAAAGTAACCTGTCTTCCTCAGAGCCAAGGTTGTGGGTGTCACAAACAGGACTATCAAACTAACAAAAACGGGGTAATGATCCTGATACATGCTGTATGAATCCCCCTGTCGACATGATGTATATGCTTTTAAAAGCCCATCAAAGGATGCAGGGCAAAAGCCCTCAGTCAGACCATTAAAATACCTTATTCCTGGGACTGGCAAGATGGTTGAGCAGATAAAGACACTTACCAATGAGTCTGATGACCCGAGTTTGATCCCTGGGCTCCACCTGGTGGCAGGAGAGAAAAATGCTCTCAAGAGCTGTCCTCTGACCTCAATATGCATTCCATAGAATACATGTGTGGGGCACACATTGCATAGAATATGTGTGTGGATATACGCACACACACACACAAACTCCAAACACACACACATTCATATACTGAATAAATGAATAAAAAGTATAATCCCCAAATTCCTATTCCGGGATCATTTCAGTGCTGTCCAGCTGCCCTGAGGTTCCGGGTCGTGGGCCAATTAAATGCGAAGCAGAGTGGTCGGTGTAATCTAATTAGTTCCTCCCTCCGTTCACCGTGGTTTCTCCTCTTCGCCTGTGTGTGTCTGTGTCCCGTGTTATTTTTCCCCCCTCAGACATTGTCAACACTCCCAAACCCGATGAAAGAGCCATCATGACTTACGTTTCCTGCTTCTACCATGCTTTCGCGGGAGCGGAGCAGGTACTCCTCCCTTGTGCACGCAGCAGGCTGTGCTGCTCTTCTGTGTGCGCGCGTGTGTTTCTGGGTGTGTGTCTGTGTGCTTCACATCTGACCTCGGAATCTCAGTGTTTCATAACGACCTAACACAGCAAGTTCCAAACTGCAAGTCATTTTTTTTTTAACTTTAGACAATAACCAAAGTGCTTTTCTCTACTCTTTCCCCTTCTAAGACATTTCTTCTATTTTATTAGAAAATTGTTAGGAACATTTGCACATTCTGGGGAGGAGTGGCTTGAAGAGTGCCCTGCATGCATTGAGTGGCAAAGGGAAGGCAACTGGAGACAGGAGTGCCTCTCCCCTGTTTGTTTTTCTCCTTGGCCTAGAAATGACCTCTGTTTAATGGTTTGCTCGTCATTCAAGACTAATCGTATTTTTAGTCAGAGGGACCAAAGGACTACAGCCTCAGAAGCAGTCACATACCTCAGGACAGTCTGAGGGACACTGGGAAAACAGTCGTCCACCTTCTGCAGATTCGCCTGTCCCCTTTACATGGGGAACCCCTTAAGGACTGGATGCACAAAGTGTGCCTTGTTTCCGCCCTCTTTGTAAAGATCACTCCTGAGAGATGATAGTAATGGGAATCCGTGTGGTCAGGGAGATCAGGGCTTTAGAAGCCACTCTTTGGGAAAAGCATCCAGTTGGTTAGCTTCTTTGGGCCACATTGGATAAAGATGGATTGTGTTGGGCTGTACAAGGGTGTCCAACCTGTAGCCCGAAAGTTGCAAAAGCATGTGTTTATTTACTTCGCCTGACATTACCACATGATATTGTCACCTACAAAGTCCACATTCAAGAACCATGTAATCGAGTTACACACATAAAGAACATTTTCAAGTAGGATTAATAAGATGGCTCAGTGGGAAAGGTAATTGCTGCCAAGCCTGACAACCCAGTTTCAATCTCTGGGACCCACATGGTAGAAAGAGAGAAGTCACTACAAGTGTCTACTCTGATACCTACATATGGGCCTTGGTACACATGTATCTGTACTAACTTGTGCACAGTCTCTATATATGCACACACACACACACAATAAAAAAAATGTAACAACAACAACAACAACAACAACAAATAAAGCCAGCTATGGGGTACACCCCTTTAATCTCATCACTTGGGAGGCAGAGGCAGGCAGAGTTCTGTAAGTTTGAGGCCACATTACATGTGACACATGGGCCATGAGTTGGACACCCCTGCTTTAAGACAGGCACATATCTCTTCTTGATTTTTTTGGAGGAACGTATTATGAGAGATGTGACACAACTTCCCTTCAAGAAGATGACAGAGGATTATTTATTGCCTCGATGATTCCTCTTGTAGATTAAGCAACGGATGGAAGAACATCTTAAGACAAGCTTGTCTCTAGTATCCCATCTAGAAAGTTCTACATGATCATGAGAAGAGCTGAGGTCCTCCCATGAATTCAAGGTTAATGACATGGTAACAGGACCCAATCACTTAAGCTCTGATTTCTGAAGGCCAGTGTCATTCCACCCTGTAGTAGTAGGGTCAGTATTCAGGAGCGTTTAGGCAGACAGTCAGGGATCTGAGATCTTGCTTTCCTTTGACCCACATATTTCTGTTACTAACTTGCTCGATGTTTTATAAAGCTTATGCTTTAGACTAATGATATCTCCCCATTATTCCCTACAGTATATTCAGCCTGCCGTGTAAGTCTGTGTGAAAACTAAAAAAGGTGTGAACTGGTTCATCCCCTCTCTCTTATCCCACCCTGACCCAGACTGCACCGTTTCCAACACACCGTCTCCTTCCACCTGCCTTGCCCGACCACGTCTTGCTTTATGTGTGTTTGCACGCATACCCTTGTCGACCAGCCATCCTGTTTACCTATTGTGTTTTGCAGGCCGAGACAGCAGCTAACAGGATATGTAAGGTTCTTGCTGTGAATCAAGAGAATGAGAGGCTGATGGAAGAATATGAGAGGCTAGCGAGTGAGGTAAAGGAAATGGGTGGCCCCAGCTCTGTCCACCTGCAGCCAGGGGTGAGGCAGAGATTGTCCATGTTTATTTTTGTACTTTTCATCGCAGAGAGAGTGAAAGCAGAAAACCTGGTCTCAGAGGTTTCTTATTCTTTAGCAACATGCGTGGTGCCAATGTGCTCCCTCCACCCCTGTGGTCTTTGCAAAGACTGCAAAGCTTAGTTAGTCTGCATGTTCTGAGGTGGTAGGAAGGGCATTCTAGTCTTAGCTCTGCCCCTTCAAGGTCAGACCCTCAAGGAAACTTCACGCACCTTGTTTTGCCCCCTAGCTTGTGGGCTACTGGCATCATGCAGTGTGCTCTTTGTGTCAAGAGCCCTGTTCAGCACTGTGACCTCGTGTGAAAGGAATTTGTATAACCTTTTGGGAGGAGGAGGTGTGGTGTGTGTGTGTGTGTGTGTGTGTGTGTGTGTGTGTGTGTGTGTACACAGGCCCAGAGTGGGATCTGGGTTCACCTTCCAAAACCTTGGAGCCTTGGAGATGCATTTCTGATTTGAGCAATGCTTTTACAGTTCATTTTTTGTCCTTATCATAGCATAGAGGGTACCAAGGCATCTTTGTTACTGCCCCTGTGTTACTTTTGTAACATGAGTCCGGGCTGAGGAACCCCAGAGCTGTGTCCTCTGAGATGAAACTCAAGTAAAGAGCCATATTCAAGATCAGGCAAACTATATTTTAAAAATAGTTTAAAAGGTTAAAAAAGAAAACAAAAATAAATACAAGACTAAATAATTTTTGCCTTCACTTGATTTACCTGATATTTGGTTTGTGCTATGAAAATTATCAGTGTTAATGGAGTTAGTCTTCCCAGATAGGTACTTGATGACAATGCAATCAAAGTAAACTGAATGTATACCTTCATGCTGCCGATATGAGGAAATCTTAGGTGTTTAATTCCCACCACTCTTTTTCTTTTGTAATTGTTATTATTGCTGTGGGAAAAAAAATCCAATTTATTGCCAGTAAGACCAGTCTTCAACTTAAAGAGTGAAATATGTTCAACACAGAAAGAGGGTTGTTGGGAATTTTTTTACTTGATGTTAACTTAGTTTCACTCTCTTTTCTGTGATTAAAACAAACAAACAAACAAACAAAAGCCCTACAAAAGCAACTTGCAGGAGAAATGGTTTATTCTGACTCAAAGTTCCCCTTGGAACTTTGACATAGTCCCTTTGAAAGAGGAGGCATAACAACGGAATCCTGAGACAAGTTGGTCACATTGCATCCACAATCAAGAAGCAGAAGCAGAGAGAGCAGGAAGGGGGGCTGGACTATGAAAACCACAGGGCCTGCTTCCAGTCACTCCCTTCTTCCAGTGAGTTGCTTCCTCCTAATCCTTCCCAGATAGCGCCACCTGCTGAGGAGCAAGCCTTCGACATTGAGCTTTGAGGGACATTCCCATTCAATCCCTGCAGTTCTTTGTTTATTCTTCTGGGATGCTGTCTGTGGTGGCGTCATCATTGTAACTAGTTTTCATGCCAGTCTGCTGACACTTTACAAGGGATCAGTAAACACATACGTAAATTAAAAAAATGAGTAAATAAAATGGGGGGGGGGCGTGTGGAGAGATGGTCCAGCAGTTAACCAGGCTGCTTTCCGCAGGACCTGGTTTGAATGCAGTTTGAACTGTAACTCCAGTTCCAGGGGAACCTGAACCCTCTTCTGTCCTTTGAAGACACTTCATGCATGTAATTCACAGATATACATGCAGGCAAAACACCCATACACAGAAAATAAAAATAAGTAAAATCTCAAAACAAATTAAAAAATAATAAATAAATGACTAGGTGTCGAGCAGGTCATCTGTGATACCCAGGTGGTGCCTCAGGAGAAGGGCAGATACTGGTTTTCGGGAACCCACTACCCTTTTTACTCATTGCATGTAGATTTTCATAAAAACTAGATGATAAATCCTGTTCTGGCCCAGAGTCAGACTCAGGTTTATCGTACATTCTCTAGTGAGTGAACCCATTAGAGCTGAGCTTGTTGTTTTCAATGAAACCTTTGCTATTCAACCCAGTTCCTTGCTGAGTATAGCAATCCCATTCTTTGTTATATTTTGTTTTTCCTTTTAGAACTTGAAGGTTCCATCCAGCATTTGTCTGCTAATGTCTAGTTGCTGTGTTTCTTGTAAATATCACATTTTTGTCAAACACGACATCATGTGCTGACCTGAAGTCCAACCTGTGTGTGGTCTCACTGGGGTGGTCACTGTGGCCCCGGGTGGACACTGCCATTCATTGCCCCATGCACAGAGCTGTCTTCCCCTCTTTAAGTCAGTGCAGTTGTAACCATGCTCAGTCATTTGGGGAGCCTTAGGGGATCTGGTTCCAGTTACCAGGCCCCTTGATGTGTGAACTGGGAACAGTTTGCTAGCATTTAAGCCCCACTTTTCTGTTTGGAAATAGCTCTTGGAATGGATTCGGCGTACAATCCCCTGGCTAGAGAACAGGACACCCGAGAAAACCATGCAGGCCATGCAGAAGAAGCTGGAGGACTTCCGGGACTACCGTAGGAAGCACAAGCCCCCCAAGGTGCAGGAGAAGTGCCAACTGGAGATCAACTTCAACACGCTGCAGACCAAACTTCGGATTAGCAACCGGCCAGCTTTCATGCCCTCCGAGGGCAAGATGGTGTCGGTGAGTGTCTGCAGTCCAGCCCCGTTGCCCTCAGTCTGCTGAGGAAGCCTCTACTTCCTGAGTGTAACTGTTAGTGAATGCAGTGGTGAGTGACCCTGTAACCACTCCGTTTTTGTGGATTGAGGGATCACTGAGGCTGGACCCCAAGACATTGCAAGTACGAGGTAAACATCACCCCTCAGCTACCTCCCCAGCCCTTTACTAAGTTGGTAGGCTGACCTCGAATTCATTAAGTTGCCCAGGCTAGACTCAAGCTAGCTTTCCTTCTGCCTTGGCTTCCTAAGTAGCTGTGATTATCAGTGTGTGTGTGCCACCAAACCTGGCTTCCATTCCTGAGACTCTGCTCCTTCCCACGATGCAGCTCTTGGTGTCATGAGATGTGCTCTGCAGGCTTTCGGCAAATGCTCTGTTTCTCTTCCCTCCTCCCAGACTTGTGACCTTGCCCTTGCCCGTGTTTCTCTGTAGTTGACATTGTCTAGCTCTTCCCAGTGCTCTCCCCTTCCTTCCGTGACTACTTACCCTCCGCACCCTCTGGGACTTGACCCACATCTGGAGGAGTGTCTGTGTGCTGATGAGAACAGCCGTGCTAATTTAGAAGGCCACCGTGGTGATGTAGACATTGGGAAACCAAACCGGCAGGATGGTCAGTTGTGCAGAAGAGGCAAGGGAAGATGAAACCAGAGAACACCGCTGTCAGACACGTGTTAGAGGATGCATGGGAATCCTCAAAGCCCACATGCAATACCTGTGGCCTCAAACATTTCCCATTCCTCAGGACATTGCTGGCGCCTGGCAGAGGTTGGAGCAGGCTGAGAAGGGCTATGAGGAGTGGCTGCTGAATGAAATTCGGAGACTGGAGCGCTTGGAGCACCTGGCTGAGAAGTTCAGGCAGAAGGCCTCCACGCATGAGACATGGGCTTATGGTAAGGGCATGAGAATCCAGTTCCGGTTTTATAGCATCTGAGTTGTGGGCCAGTGAGATGGCTCAGTGGATAGAGGCTTGCTGCCAAACCTGAGACCCTGAGTTAGAACCAGTTCCTGCAAATTGTCTTACGTCCTCCATAGTCCACACTGTGACATGTATACACCAGTACCTATAGTCCACACTGTGACATGTATACAC
>NW_004949100.1:20870352-20893119 GCF_000317375.1 Microtus ochrogaster | reverse complement strand
TGACATGTATACACCAGCACCTATAGTCCACACTGTGACATGTATACACCAGCACCTATATTCTGCATTGTGGCATGTATGTGCATCCCTCCATGAACAAACACACGCATACAATTTACATATAAATAAATCAATGTAAAAAAATCTGAGTTTTGCTGGGCTTGGTGGTGTGTATTCATATAATTCCAACACTTAGGAGGCTGAGTCAGGAGGAGCCTCAAGAGTCCCTGCTCAGCCTGGACCACACAACAACTAGGGGTTCGGAGAGAGGGTTCAGCAGTTACGAGTGTGCTCTTTCCTTGCAACACCCACATCAGGGAGCTCATAACCCTTGTAACTCCTGCTGTAGGGGATCTAGTGACCTGTCCTGGCATCCATGGGCACCTGCGCTTACATGCATACAGCTACACAGACACATACATACCCGAACACATAATTAAAAATAAAAATAAGCTGGGTGGGGTGGTGGCACATGCTATTGGTTCCAGCTGTTGGGAGACAGAGGCAAGCAGAACTCTGTGAGTTCAAGGCCAGCCTGGTCTGCAGAACAAGTTCCAGGGTAGCCAGGGCTTTACAGAGAAACTCTGTCTTTAAAAAAAAAAAAAAAGAAAGAAAGAAAGACAGACAGAAAGAAAGAAAAAAGCCAAACCAAATAATAAATAAATAAATAAATATAAAATATTAATCTTAAAAACAACAAAGAATAAATATACTGTAACTGTTTCTCTCATAAGGCTTCTGTGATGCATTCGTGAGTTCATACGATAAATCTTTCAGTCGGTGTCTAACTCATCCTAACTGCAGTGTTGTCATCACTGACTGTGGGCATTTGCTTTCCATTTCCAGCTTTACAGAATTAAATCGTTATAGGCCACTAGCAAGAGAGTAAATGTAGCTCTGGATCCCCAGTCATAGCAGTATCTAGATTTAAGAAATACTTATAGAGAGGACTGGAAATGTGGCTCAGTCGGTAGGATGCTGGCTTAGCGTACACCAACAAAGCCCTGGGTTCGATCCCCAGGAGCACATAAATTCGGCATGCTGGTACATGCCTATAATCCCAGCTCCAGGAATATAGAGGCAAAAGGATCCGAAGTTTGAGGTCATTCTTGGCTAAATACTGAGATCAAGGCCAACCTGCAGTAGAGACTACTTATCCACATATATATAAAATCTTATAAAATCACACACATATAAAGTCTTATGGAGAAATTAGTGGAGGTTCCAAGAAGAAAATTTCTAATGTTTAGAATCAGAACAAGCAAAACAGGGCCACATTTCACCCCAGAGTATAACTTTCAAATACAAAGCCTGGGGCAAGAAAACCCTGCTGGCAGGCGATTGTTTGAGAAAGGTTTTGCTATGTCACTCATTCTCAGCTTGGAGTCACAGTGCCCTTGACTCTGCCTCCTGGGTGCTAGGATTGGATTAGAGGTGTACCACCATGCCCAGCTAACACAAGGGTTTTATTCAGTCATCTCCTTGTGGCTCATGAATGAGAATAATTTCCAACTGAACTGCAGGCCGTGGTGGGAAAGAAGACAATTGTGTCTTAGAATGATATGGACTATACTTTATAAATTGCATGCTTCTCCCCCCTCACACCTTTCTTTCTGAGACCCCACCTGTGAGCACCTAAAGGGGCTGGCTGTGCTTGTAGGCTGGTCCCTATCCTTCCTTTAAATCTCAGTATTCTCTGAGCACATCCTGGTGTGGGGAAGCTGCTGTGTGACTTTGAGTGTTCATGCTTAGATTAATTGATTCATTTATTTAGACAATACTGGGACTTGTATTCATGGCCTTTGCATATCCTAGGCAAGCCCTACTGAATTGCAGTCTTCTGGTTCTTTTTCATTTTGAGACAAAGTCTCACAGAGTTGGCCAGGCTGTCCTTGAACTTGCGATCCTGCTGCCTCAGCCTCCAGAGTAGTTGGTATGCCGACCTGGCCTCATGCTTCTGACTGTCCCCTTTGTAGGCAAAGAACAGATCCTGCTGCAGAAAGATTATGAGTCAGCGACCCTGACGGAAGTGCGGGCCCTCCTTCGGAAGCATGAGGCTTTTGAGAGTGACCTGGCTGCACACCAGGACCGTGTGGAACAGATCGCTGCCATTGCCCAGGAGCTCAAGTGTGTGCTGGTACCCCGGGTGAAGGCCATAGTGGGCTATGGGCAGGTTCTTCAGGGAGTGGGCACTCTTCCCAGCTGAGTTCCAGGGTCACGCTGGAGCCCCCAGGGATGATGATTTTGGTATCTAGAAATGTAAAAACAGGTCCAGCTTTGCTGTGAGAGGGTCCTTGGGTCCTCCCAACCCTCCTCACACCTGACCCCACATAAACTATTCTGCTTCCAAAGAAATGAGTTTCAGTGTGGAGGCCAGGGCCTAGCAGCCCAGTTCACAGTGTGGGGGGTGGGGTGGGGGGAGGCAAGACCCATGCAAAAAAGGAAGGCCAGAGAGAAGAGAGAAGTCACTACCTCAGCCCCGAAGAAGCAGGCTGCCTCACTTTTCCGAGTTTTGATCTGTGGGGACAGATGTTGTGCTGAGACTAATCATTTTGTAGACGTTTCTGTCTCTACTCTATGCCTGTGATTCCTGGAGTGTGGACATGTGTGTGGAGGGCAGAAGTGGTGTCAGGTCCCCTGGAACTGGAGTTCCACATGGCTGAGAGACTCTGGGTTCTGGGAAATGAACTCAGGTCCTCTGCAAGAGTAACCGATGTTCTTAACTGCTGAGCCATCTCAGAATAGAATAGAATTTTTATTGCCTATCCCTTAACAATAAAATCAAAGTAATTAAAATGTACTTCAATATGTTGCTCCCTGGTTCCTCACTTTTGAGGACCACGAACCCCTTAATTAACAGGTAGGGCTTCATAACACACCACATCTCAGGTTGACCCATATAAACCCTTCATGTTGTTAACCTCACTTTCTGTCAGGACCTTCCATCATGGTTTAATGCTTCTTGAATGCTGGCTCTTTCCTAATTAACAGCCACTCACCAATAAAGCAAGGGCTTGAAAAGGACTCAGGTTATTTAGTGCACTGTAATGGCTCCCGTGATTAATTGGAGCAGTTTAAGTGTTGCCCATGAACTTTAAGAAATAATTTTATATTATTATGGCTGTTACTCCTGGCATTTTTGGTGCTGTTTGCTCCACACGGCTCAGGTGAAACCATGCATGAGATTTAGGTTGTGTTCATCTGACTGTTAGTAACATTCTTTCCCTTCCTGCCCATCCTAGAAATAAGCCAGAGTTTTTATGCAGTTCTCAAAAGTACATAAATTAGTTATAGTGAGCCCTCACTCCTAACACAGCTGTACATGGAGCCATTGTATAAGAATCAGGGAAAAGAAGGAGACCCTAGAAATAATCTCAGAGCGGCTACACTGGTGTTTCCATTGTGATTTAGCAGAAAGTTCTTGCAGTATTCACTCTTTCTTTTTGAGTCAGTGTCTCTCAATAGAGTTCTGGCTGCCCTGGAACTCTGTGTAGACCAGGCTGGCCTCGAACTCAGAGATCCCCCTGCCTCTACATCCTGAGTGCTGAGATACTTTTTCTTAATAATAATTTTTAGAAATAGCGGCCTGCAAATGGGAAGGGGCACATAGGTATGCCCTTGTGTTTGTGTGTGTGTTTGTGTGTGTGAGCGTACAGATCAGAGGACTTTTGGGGGTTGTTTTTTTTGCCTCCCACCTTACCGAGGAGGCAGGATCTTTCTTGTTACTTGAGGCTTCTGGGTTTTCTGCTGTCTTGCCCTCCCATCATACCATATGAGGTCCCATCATACCATATGAGGTCTGGAATTATAAGATGTGCCGTTTAGCTTTTTTATGTGGGTTCTGGGGATTGAACTTGGGTTGTCAGACTTACGTAGCTGGTGTTTTTACCTGGGGAGCAATCTCCCTGACTTCTTAGTTACTTTTTCATTTGTGTTGCCAAAATGTCTGACAGAAACAACTTGAAGGAGGAAAAAGTTTATTTTTGCTCACAGTTTCATAAGGATTTCAGCCAGTCAGGACAGAGAAGACCAGGAAATAGGGAGATCTAGTGTCTTAGGATTTCTATTGCTGTGATTAAATATCAGGACCAAAAAGCAACTTGGGAAGGAAACAGGTCCTGATCACATGTCTTCTTATCATAGGCCATCATGAAGCAAAATCAGGGCAGAAACTTAACTGTCTTAACCTGGAAACAGAAAATGATACAGAGGCCGCTTACTGTCCTGTTCCTCCTGGCTTGCTCAGTTTATTTCTTTTCCTTTCTTTTTAATTGTTTTCTTTTTTATTAGATTTACCCATTATGTTTGAGTGTTTTGTCTGTGTGTATGTATGTGTACTACCTGTGTGCTTGGTAACCACAAAGACTAGAAGTGGCCTTTGGACCCCTGGGAACTGGAGTTAGGAATGGCTATAAAATCACCATATGGATGCTGAGATTTAGACCCATGTCCTCTGTGAGAGCAACAAGTGCTCTTAACCACTGAACCATCTCTCCAGCCCTCCATTTTTTTGTTTGTTTGTTTTTTAATGTATGCCAGAATGACCACCCACAATGGGACTGCCCCTCTCACATCAATCGTTGATCAAGAAAACGCCCGACAAGCTTGCCCACAGGCCAGTCCTGTGGAACCATTTATCCATGTGAGGTTGTCCCCTGCACCCTCTCAGGTTACTCGAGCTTGCCTCAAATTGACTCGAAACTAGCCGTCACGTCTAGGGTGGAGCCAGAGATGAGCATGGCCCTTTAAGGCCCACCCTCGGGGACTCACTTATGCTACCAGACTCTTCCTTCTTCAAATTCATGCAACTAACTAGGGACTAAGCATTCAAAACATGAAACCATAAGGGACATTTCAGGTTGAAATATTTAGATACTTCTGGATTTCTCTGGGCTTGTCTTTATGTTTACTCTTCAAAGATCTACTGCCTTTGTCTTTTACATCAGTGTTGTAGAGCTGCTCGGGACATTTGCTAGATTTGTTTTTTAGTTTATAACCAAAGTAGACACAAGAATCTAGTCAGCCTTGGTCACATGAAAAGTGTGTCTGCTCTTAAGAACTGGGCAACCATGTTCAGAGAGTCCGGTTTTATCCCATGCTTTTTCAGTCTCGGTCCAGCTGGCCTTGGTGAGCTCCCAATAGATCAGCCCCACTGTCTCAGTGGGTGGGTGCACCCCTCGTGGTCCTGACTTCCTTGCTCATCTTCTCCCTCGTTCTCTCCTTATTGGGACCTTGGGAGCTCAGCCCAGTGCTCCAGTGTGGGTCTCTGTCTCTATCTCCATCCATCACCATCTCTGAGCATGGCAAACAATGAGGACTGATGAGAAGCCAAGGACAATGGCACGGGGTTTTGATCCTACTTCATGTTCTGGCTTTGTGGGAGCCTAGCCAGTTTGGATGTTCACCTTCCTAGACATGGACGGAGGGGGGAGGACCTTGGACTTTCCACAGGGCAGGGAACCCTGACTGCTCTTTGGAGAGGGAGGGGGAGAGAAGGGGGGAGGGGAAGAAGGGTGGGAGGAGGGGGAGGGAAATGGGAGGCTGGGAGGAGGCGGAAACTTTTTTTTTCCTTTTCTCAATAAAAAAAAGAAAAGAACTGGGCAACCTTTAATGAGGCGATGGGGAACTTCTGTTCCTACCAGAATGTTCTGGAAGAACACTCAGATGACAATCATATGCATTTCCTCTGTCCAGCAACACAAACAGTAAAGAAATAAACATGAACTAGTAAATGAAAGGAGAAAAAATAGTGGGCTGCGAGATAGAGGGTAACAGTGCTTGTGGCCAGTCTCGATGACCTGAGTTCAATCCCCAGGACCCACATGACACAAGGAGAGAACTGACACTTGCAAGTTGACCTCTGACCTCCATGCTCTTGCTGTGCCATGTGTGTATGCACACATACACAGTTATTTATAAATAAATAAATAAATAAATAAATAAATATGCGATCAATTTTTTAGAGTAGTGAACAACTACTGCCTTAACTCGATGTTGAATAAGCAGAGAAGCAGACCGGAGCCTCAGAGGAGTGATTTCAGGGGAGCAGGCCTCTTCTCAGGCTGTTTTAAAGCCTCCTGCAAATGCCTCTGTTGTCCCCAGTTCTTGCTCTCTTCTTAGCTTAGCAGAGTGGTTGGGTTTTATGCAGGACTCAGACACTGATCCCTGAGATAAGGTTAACTTTCACCCAGGCTTTATGATTTGTTTTGTTTTACGACATTGGAGGCATCTAACAGTCCAAAGAGTCTTTGTCCCTAAATGGAAGAACTCCATCCTGCCCAGTTTTAGAAGACTCTGCTCAGTAATGTCCCTGCACCCTCCTGGACTGGTCACTCAGTAGGCAGCAAACTGCGTGCCCTTCTAGAGGAGCGACGGACACAGAGCCCTACAAGCGGACACCTCCTTCCCTGTGACTCATTTTAATGTCCCAGCCTTCCAGGCCCCGCTGCTGCAGCTTGCTTTCTGGACTGACGTGGGTCAGACAGAGAGTTGGCTCCTTGTGGTTTCCATTTAAAAGTCATGCTCTCGGGAGACCTCAGAGAGGACACGGGAAAAGAAAACTGGCCAGAGACATTAAGAAGACAGTGCTGTCTGTTTTAAAAACTGCTAAATAACTGGTTTTTAGTAATTCTAATGATTTATTCCAAGTGATAATATGTTCAACGAGGACAGTTTACAAAGCCCTGACATTTCCTACCATTTTCTATTACATTTTTGTTTTGCCTGTGTGTATGTTGGGGGTGGGAGTTGGGGGCCCCCTGAGAGTGATGGGGAGGGGTCAATCTCAAATGTTGTTTTCACTTGTCACTATCTACATTTTTTTAAAGACAGAATTTCTTTTTTTTAAATTAATTTTTATTGAGCTCTACATTTTTCTCTGATAAGACAGAATTTCTTAATAAGCAAAGGGCTTACCTGATTCAGTTACGCCAGCTGCCTAGGGAGCCCCAGGGATCCCCTTGTCTGTGTCAAGTATTAATTACAGTAGCACATTAGTGGAGGTCAGGGGACAATCAAGGCATTAAACTCAGGTTGTCAGACTTGGTGGCAGGTGCCTTTAGCATTTGAGCATCTCACCAGCCTCCCTACCAGTTTTCTATTAGGCCTTTTTGTAAAAAGGCATGGGTGTAGCGGTAAGAAAATGGGAGATGGCTCAGTGAAGTGCTTGCTGTGTAAGAATGAGGACCCGAGTTTGGTCACGCAGAACCCATGTTCAAATTCCTGACACAAGGACTGGAGAGATGACTCAGTGGCAGAGGACACAAGGCCAGTTCCCAGAACCCATGTCAGGCAGCTCACAACTGCCTTTAACCCCAGCCCCAGGGAGTCGCCCTCTTCTGTGCTCCAAAGGAGCGCTCACGTGAGTGTGTGCACACACGCGCGCACACACACACACACACACACACACACACTTTTTTTAAAAATGGGTGTTAATTTTAGCTCTAGGAAGACAGATACAGGTGAACCCAGAGCTCACTAGCCAGTCAACCCCGCTGAATAATACAAAACCCTGGAGATTGGAAGACTCGATCTCAAAAGAGAAGAAGAGAGAGTTGTTAGATGATGACTGACAGAAATACTCAGTGTTTCTCTCTGGTCTCCAAGTGCATGTGCACACATTTGCGTGTACATCCATCCATACACGTATTCGTGCACACACATCGCGCTCACGCACTCACACACACCTCTTCCCTGTTTAGTTCCAGCTTGTATGTATTTCCTCACGCCATCTGCGAGAGCTAATCTTTATTTCCTGCTTTTCCTAGTGAACTGGACTATCACGATGCTGTGAATGTCAATGATCGGTGCCAGAAAATCTGTGACCAGTGGGACAGGCTGGGGACGCTCACCCAGAAGAGGAGGGAGGCCTTGGAGGTGAAAACGCTGAGTAGAGGCTCCATACTGAAATCAGTGGTGTTAGTTGTACTTATCCATGGCCTCGTGTGGAGAAAACCTAGCATTATCCAGGAACTGGAACCCTAAGAAGAATGTGGGAAGTGGGAGTCAGAGGACCAAGGGAGGCTGGTAGCTTTGCGTTGGGATGCACCACGTCAGCAAGCTGCAAAACATGCTTTTCAATTTTAAAACGTTTGAGAGGTATATGGTCGAAGCCCTGTTTGTTAAGTAGCAATCACTACAAATTTCCTAAAGTTCTTTTGAAATTTTTTAAAGATTTATACATTATTTTTAATTAATTTCTGTGCATGAGCACTTTGCCAACTTGTGTGCCTGTGCACCACTTGTGTGCCTGGTACCTTTGGACACCAGAAGAGGGCATCACGTCTCCTGGACTTGGAGTTACAGATGGTTGTGAGCCATCATGTGGCTGCTGGGAATTAAATTCGGGTCCTCTGGAATAGCAGTGTGAGTTCTTTGTGTGTTTTTTTTTTTAACCTTTTTCGAGACAGGGTTTCTTTGTTTCTCTGTGAAACAGTCCTAGCTGTCCTGGAACTAACTCTTGTAGACCAAGCTGGCCTCAAACTCACAGAGATCCAATGGCCTCTGCCTCCCAAGTGCTGGGATTAAAGGTGTGCGCCACCACCGCCCAGCGCAGTATGAGTTCTTAACCACTGAGCCAACCCTTCAACTGTGCCAACGACTGGCTCAGGCTGTCAGGTCCATCTTGAGATGTGTACCTGGAAAATGGCAACAGATATGGAAGGGAAAATGCTAGAAAATAAGCCAGGGGATGTAGCTCAGTTGGTAAAGTGCTCGTCTTGTACATACAAGGGCCTAGGATCACTTCCCGACGTCCGTAAAGCTGTGTCCTGTTATCAGTGACTAACAAAAACTCTGGAGATAGAAGGATCAGAAGTCCAAGGTTATCTTAAGCTGTATAGAAAGTTCAAGGCAAAGCTGGGCTTACTGACACACACCTCCAATGCCAGTACTTGGAAGGCAGAGACTGGCAGATCTCTGTGAGGTCAAGGCCAGCCTGGTCTATATAGTGAGTTCCAGGACAGCCAGAGCTACAAAACGAGATCATGTCTCAAGAAAACAAAGAGGCAAAAGAAAGAAAAAAGTTTAGACAAGCCAGGGATACATGAGACTTTCAATCATCAATCAATCAATCACGGATTTAGCTAACAGAAGTTGTATATCTGTGAATTTTCAAGAGGAGCACTTCAGATTCTTTATGCGAGGCTGCTCTGGACGGTATTAAATTCTTCTTTAACTCCAAAGGCCCCCAGAGAATAAACTTGGTGGTGGAGTATTTACCCAGCAGCACCAAGGCTGTGGGTTCTGACCCAAAACCAAAACTAAACAATCAGAGGAGACCCTCAGAGACAGGGAGGGATTGCCATCATTCCAGCAGCAGCGAGGACACATAGCAGGACACACTTGATTGAACTGGATACGTATTTATTTACATGTGTTTGCACACTTAGGGCTTTAAAAAATGTATTTAATTTTTGATAACTCTCGCTTCTATTTAATCTTCAGAGAACTGAGAAATTGCTAGAAACAATTGACCAGTTGCACCTGGAGTTTGCCAAGAGAGCTGCACCCTTCAACAACTGGATGGAGGGCGCCATGGAGGACCTGCAGGACATGTTTATTGTCCACAGCATTGAGGAGATCCAGGTGAGGGGACTCGAGCTCAGTACTCTTTCAACTAATGCATATTTGTCGTATAATGTGTTCTGTTCAAGTATTTCCTGTACCCGAGTCTTTATTCTACATTACCCTCTCCTAACTCCACTTCTGCTCGTCTCCTTCCTTTTCTCAAATAGTCTCTCTTCCATTTTCATGTCACATGTATGTGTGTATGTATGTGCCTTAATGTGTATATAGCACCTAGGTTGTGGGCTGGGAAGATGGCTTAGTTGTCACCCCCCACCCAGGTCCCGACAATCTGAGTACTATCCGCAGAACCCACATGATGGAAGGAGAGAACTGACTCCCACATACATTCTATACATTCTATACCATGTATGAACTCACCTTTACACCACACACACACACACACACACACACACACACACTAAATCTGTAAAAAGGGAAAATAAAAACCAAGAGGTGGCTCTTTAATGCCAGCACTCGGGACGCAGAAGCAGGCGGATCTCTGAGTTGGAGGCCAGCCTGCTCTACAGAGCGAGTACTAAGACAGTCACCGGTACACGGAGAAACCCTGCCTCAAAAAACAAAACAGAACAACAACAACAAAAACAAGAAACAGACAGACAAAAAAAAAAAAAAAGGAAAACAATAAGGTTCTAGATTGAGGAAGACACTTGATATTGACCTCTGGTTCCCAAGTACACACAACATGTGTGTAGCCACGTGAGCACACCACATACAGGCACATAGAAAAGAATCTCCAAAACAAAACCTCTGCTTGCTACCAATTAAAGTGTCTTCCTTTTATATTTCTCCAGAGCATTTAATTAAGTCTATAAATAATATCGCTGGCTTTGGTGTTAGGTTGACAGCTACTGTCAAGTACCCAGGACCCAGTTTCTTCATAACCCATTTATGGCTAATTTGAGATCTAATAGAATACAAAGAAAGCATACATCTGTAATTCTATTTTCAATAAAACTGGTATGTCATGAGGGCTGGCTTTGGTCAGTAAGGTGTTGCCTTGTGGGCACATAGTCATGAGCTCAATCCCTAGTATCTAAATTTTAAAAAAATAACAAATTGGAGTTGATAGCACATGCTTGTAATCAAGTACTGGGAAAGTAGAGACAGGCTGGGACTTGCTAGCCAGCCAGAGTAGTCTAATCAGAGAGCCGCCAGGCCAATGAGAGTCCATGGCTAGAAAAGCAAGCGGGACCTCTGACCTCTACATACATGTACGTACATCTGAACACACATACAAAGTTCACACTAAAAGTCTGGGTGTGGTGTGCATGCCTGTAATCCCAGCTGTCAGTGCAGAAGAAAAATCAGGAGTTCGGGGTCATTTGTGACTTCATAGCAAGTCAAAGCCAGCTTGGCTACTTGAGACCTTGCCTAAAAATAAATAAATATACAGTTGATACTCCTGTCAGATTGACTCTCTGCGCTGTTCCCTGGCATAGAGTCTGATCACTGCGCATGAGCAGTTCAAGGCTACCCTGCCTGAGGCTGATGGGGAACGGCAGTCCATCCTGGCCATCCAGAATGAAGTGGAGAAGGTGATCCAGAGCTACAACATCCGGATAAGCTCCAGCAACCCCTACAGCACTGTCACCATGGACGAGCTGCGCAACAAGTGGGAGAAGGTGGGTGGCTGTGGACTGTGTGCTGGGGGTGGGGTGAGGCTGTGGACTGTGTGCTGGGGGTGAGGTGAGGCTGGGGGTGGGGTGAGGCTGGGTGTGCAGGTGAGGCTGTGGACTGCATGTTGGGGGAGTGAGGCTGGGGCTGGGAGTGGGGTGAGGCTGGGGCTGGGTGGAGGTAAGGGAGGGACAAGATGAGCAGCCATGGATCGGCATGGGATGGAAAGGATTAGCTGACAGTTGGCTGTAGACTGGCTACGTGGTGAGAAAGGGCTGGGGGAGGAAGGAAGACCTAATTCAGCGTCACCCTTAGGCTTTCTTTCCTTCCAGGTTTTATAGATGAGTTAAATTGTCCTGTTGTTTGGCAACTTCTGTGATTTGTGGGGAAAGAAAGTAGAAGTTATTTTCCTTAAAGAAAATATAAATTTTGGCAAAGTAAATGTTGGCTGTGATATTAATACTGTCAGGGAAATGTTTTAAAACCCTGGCCCGAGATGGCTCAGTGGGTGAAGGCACTTGGTGTGCAAGCCTGGGGGCCCAACCCCCCGAACCCACTTAAATAGGAGAGAAGCAACTCCACAAAGTTGTCGTCTGACTTGCACGTGTGTGCTGTAGCATGTGTGTGCGTGGAACACATGCATGACCACACACTCACTTGCACACACACATGCACTGTTGTGACAGTCACCATCTCCTGTGTGCATCTGATGCCCACATTCACAGATAAAGGAAATGCTAACTTTCCATCTGGGAGAGTGAAGATTAAGATGTCACATGACCACATTCAAGTTGGTGATCCTGTACATGATCCCCCCCCACCCATGGGCTTGATGCTTCAGGGAGAGGACTCCTGATGTCCTTAGACTCTGAAATACTCTTGACTAAACTGTTCTTTCAGTAGTGCCTTAGGGTCACAGGCAGCAGTCAGAACTAATCCCTTGAGCAGGAACTCCCTTTCCCCTCTGCCCCCTGAGCCTCTCCTCCCTCTCCACACCCCAGTGTCCTAATATGTGATGATGAGCTCATCCTGTGCTCACTCCTATGAGACCCGAGCTGGCCTCTCATCCTGCTGTCCTGGGTTCTGACAGGTGAAGCAGCTGGTGCCTGTCCGGGATCAGTCCCTGCAGGAGGAGCTGGCTCGCCAGCATGCCAATGAGCGTCTGCGGCGCCAGTTTGCTGCCCAAGCCAATGCCATTGGGCCCTGGATCCAGAACAAGATGGAGGTAGGTAGCCCCCTTCCTGGGGACTTCCGCAGCCTGGAGTTGGTACTGAGCCTCAGAACAGCACATCCTTGCCTGGCTTTCTCTCTGCCCCACGTTCTTCGTGACCTTTGTCTCTCCATGCCAAGGGCTGTTGGAGAGGTTACAGTGAAGGGAAGGCACACTGAAAGAGGGGTCTTTCCCGCTGCCGTCTCTCACCAACAACAAAGCTCTTTCTCAGGTTTGGTCTCACCAGAAGCTAGATTTTTAAACCATCCATCCCTAAAGAGGGCAGGTGAATAGTCACAAATAATTTTGTTTTTAAAACATCCAAGGAACAATGGCATGGGAAGGCTTCATTTCATAACTTTTTAACAATAGCTAGGGGACATTTCCTGTCCCCCTTTGGGATGAGTTAAATTGTGAAGGCACTTGCTGTAGAAACGTTCAGAGGTAGAAACACCTAAGATGAGAAATTCTCCCGAGTCATCTGATACCTGTCTGGCAGCTCTGCCAATGTCTGTCAGTCCTAGTGCCCCTAACACCAGAGCAGAATAGCTGTGTTCAAGACATGTCTCTGCCCTTCAAGAGTGCCGGAAGGACTTTCCTTACTCCTGTTTGAATTGTGGTGGTTGATTTTCTTTCCCCATTCTCTAGACAGACGTGAACTCTACCTTATGAGCCTCTCCTCCTTCTCCAAACCCCAGTGTCCTAATATCTGATGATGAGCTCAACCTGTGCTCACTCCTATGAGACCAGAGCTGTCTGTCTGGGAACATCCAGTGCCTTGGGCTGCCTGATGTGAATATGTCCCCTGGCACAAAGCCAGAGGCCCACTCTCTGTCTCTCTGTGTCCTCGGCTCCCCCACTAAGAGTGTCCCCCCATACCCCACACATAGGAGATTGCTCGGAGCTCCATCCAGATCACTGGGGCCCTGGAGGACCAGATGAACCAGCTGAAGCAGTACGAGCACAACATCATCAACTACAAGAACAACATTGACAAGCTGGAAGGCGACCACCAGCTCATCCAGGAGGCCCTGGTCTTCGACAACAAGCACACAAACTACACCATGGAGGTAGGAAGGGCAGCCGGGCAGCCTGCTCTTTGCCACCAACCTTGACACCCTCTCAACTTGTTTCCCCATACACAGCTCCCCCTCTGTTTCTGCTAAAGTCTATACCTGTGAACACTAGAGATACTTAAGTCTTCCTACTTACAGTGTATGGAAAAGCACTGAACTGTTGCAAGCACCAAACAGTAGTTAATTGTCAACCTTATTATTATTGTCACAGTGATGGAGAGGTTACCAGAACTTAAATTGTCCTCATTTCTTTTTTTTTTTTTTTTTTGGTTTTTCGAGACAGGTAGACCAGGCTGGTCTCGAACTCACAGAGATCCGCCTGCCTCTGCCTCCCGAGTGCTGGGATTACAGGCGTGCGCCACCACGGCCCGGCAATTGTCCTCATTTCTTCCCACTGTTTTTTGGTTAGGGTGTTGTTGTTGTTGTTGAGACATGGTCTCATATACCCCAAACGCTCCTGGATCTGACTGTGTAGCTGAGAATTACCTCGAACTTCTGATCCTCCTACCTCCACCTCCTACATGCTATGATTACAGGCATGTGCCACCATGCCCATTTTTTATTAGTTATTTTAAAAATTAACATATAAAGTCAAGATTGTCCCCATTTCTGCCAGTCTGGCTCAGTTTGATCTTCCCTGGGAGTCATTGGGTATAACCCAGCACCCATCCAGCTATTTGGTAAGTGAGAAGATGTCTTTAATAACAAATAGACCACATGTTGAATATTTAATATGCAAAATGTGGGCCGGAGATGTAGTTTAGTTGTAGAACACTTGCCTAGTATATGCAAGGGTCTAGCTTTAACCCCTAGTTCCAAATATATGTAACATAAATAAATAAATATTTTAAGTATCAGAAAGCCAGGCTGGTGCGATGGCTCAGCAGGCAAAGGCACTTGCTATAAAGCCTGCCCATCTGAGCTGAGTCCCAGGAACCCACGTGAAGGTAGAAGGAGGGAGTTGACTCCAGATTTTCCCTATGATCTCTGCACATGCACTCTCATCACACTAATAATAATAATAATTATTATTAATAAAGTAGATATAGAAAATGTATACCAAACTATGCTTACTTCCTGCTTAGTTGAGTCCCTCTCCTCTTGTGACAGTGAAGCACTAGAACCTCGCAGACCTAGCTGACTGTTGATTCTTCTCCTTGGTAGCATATCCGCGTTGGATGGGAGTTGCTGCTAACAACCATCGCCAGAACCATCAACGAGGTGGAGACCCAGATCCTGACAAGAGATGCGAAGGGCATCACTCAGGAGCAGATGAACGAGTTCAGAGCTTCCTTCAACCACTTCGACAGGGTACCGCTCTCTCTAGTTGTTTGGAAGGCACTTACAGCTGCAATAGCGTGCACACTGTCATTTTGAGTCCTTGAAGTCTCAGGATCCCAGGCTGGCTTTGAGCTCCCTACTGGCTGAAGATGACCTTGAACTCCTGGTGTTCCTTCCTCCCCTTCCCAAGTACTAAGATGATGGCAGGAGTGTTCCATTGTGCCTGGCTAGTCCCTTTAAGTCTTGCTACTCCAAAAAGTTCAGAAGGAAACCGAGTGATACTAAGGGAACTAGCTATCAAATAAGCAGTAGTAACTCCTGATGCCATGGCCAGCTGACAATCCATCAAGGCTTTTGCTTTATTTCCTGGGGTTAGAGGATTTAGCTCAGTGGTAAAAGGCCCTGGGTTTAGTCCTCAGCTTGAGAGAAAGAAAAAAAAAGATGCCCGGTGATGGCGCCCGGTGATGGCGCCTGGTGATGGCGCCTGGTGATGAAGCCCCGTGATGGCGCCCCCGTGATGGCTCCCCGTGATGGCGCACGCCTTTAATCCAAGCACTCCTGGAGACAGCTGCAGGCTGACTCTGTGAGTTCAAGGCCAGCAGAGTTAGTTACAGGACAGCTAGGGCTGTTAACACAGAGAAATCTTGTCTTGAAAAACAAAAAGAGAAAAAACCACAAAAAAGATACAACAAAGCTTAAATATTGGAAACAAAGAAACAAACTTGTCTTGGGGTGTGTTTGGGCAAGAGATCAGGTATTTAGATTACTTCATGGTCTCACTAGACAGCAAGATGGGACACCTTGAATCTCAACATGAGGGAGCAGAGGCAGGATGATCTCTGTGAGTTCCAGGCTAGCCTGATCTACATAATAAGTTCCAGGGCAGCCAAGGCTACATAGTAAGACCTGTCTCTAGAAATAATAAAAGAGAAAGAGAGAAAACAGTCAAATGGGATGGCAGGGCGGTGGAGGGTATGGATGGAGAGCGCCCTCCAGTGGACAGCTCAGTTGCTGAATGCCATAGAGCACAGGATGGTATGACCAGAGCTGTGTTTCTGGGTCATCAAGATGCCAGTTGGGAGGTGTGTGTGTGTGTGCGTGTGTGTGTGTGTGTGTGTGTGTGTGCACTTGCACGCACATGCGTGCGTGTTGGAGTGAAGGTCTGAAATGGAGCAGAAGTCTCCAGTGCTTAAGGACAAGATTTGAAGGCTGTGTGCGAGGGAAGAGAGACAAGTGACATGGTCATTCCAAACTCTGAGGGCAAGAGAAGATTGCTGTCACAGGAAAGACAATCCTCCTACCCCAGCAGTGGGAGGCCATCCTGGAACAAAGCCAGGGAGTCTGTGCATAATGATCTTCTCCAGCAAGTGACCCCCTGAGAGGAAGAGCAAGGGTAAGAGCCAGAGCAGGACACCAGGGGAAGCAGACAGAGGAGGAGTAAGGCAGCGGAGTCTGTGCATAATGATCTTCTCCAGCAAGTGACCCCCTGAGAGGAAGAGCAAGGGTAAGAGCCAGAGCAGGACACCAGGGGAAGCAGACAGAGGAGGAGTAAGGCAGCGCGCAGGGCTGCAGAGTGGCTGACATTGGAGAGGGCTAGCCCCGCAGGCCTGAGAGCCAACACAGGTTCCATTCTCAGAAGACAGGACTTCTACCATTAGCTTTCCAAACTGGCCATTTCCTGGGTGCACAAAATCAACCGAATTACCAATAAAGTCATACGGGTGTTCGCATGTTAGCTGTCCCCCTCACAACCCTGAGACATGTACAAAGCAACACTTTGCATCCAACCCCACACCAGCTGCCCTGCTTATACAGACCTGAGACCACTACAGCTGACCCTGGGTTCCATTCCCAGCACTGTATCTGGATAGTAGGTCCCAAGACTGGTTGAGCCCTAAGTTTCCAGTTTCAGCTCTAGAAATGTTTGTAGTGTGTGCTGTTATCAGTAGGTGGCAATGGTGAGCTCCTAACTGACTCCTTTTGCTGCCTTTAATGCGGGCTTTCTTCCTTTAGTCTTTCTAGCACCTGCCTCCTTTTCCTTATTTTACCTTGCAGCACTGAGGATCAGACCTGGGGCCTCGTGCATATTAGGGCAGGCACATGACTTCCACCGAGTTACAGCCTAGTCTCTTCTTCCCTGCTAAACAGGCTATTTTATAATGTTCTTGTACTGGTGGCTTTGCCCTCCCGAAAGTCAGAGATGACCTCTGGTCTTGGCTGGGCTGCAGGTCACCCTTTCCCTACCATCTTGCTCACTGGGTGCTGGGTCAGGCAGAGCTGTTCACCTCATTCTTAACTGCCCTTTCTCTGTTCTTTGCATTTGCGCAGAGGAAGAACGGCCTGATGGATCACGAGGATTTCAGAGCCTGCCTGATTTCCATGGGCTATGACTTGGTAAGACACAAGCAGAAATTCAGCTGAGGTCAGATACTGTATAAGCCTAGACTGTGGGAAATAAATGATGTAATAACTTATTGAATTGGTTTATTTTCATATCACAGGGCAATGCCTTTTGAAGATATGCCTGTCACTGTATAAAAATAAAGCTACAGAGTTAAAAATTCATTTTCATTCAGTATCAGCAAGGTTTCCTTATGGTGAAAGCATCAAGGATGTGGGATTTCCTGGTCATTTCTAAAAGTTTTATTAATATAATTTGCACACTTCACTAAAATCACTTAAAGTGTGCAGTGGCCTGAGTTTTGCAGTGTGTTTTCCTTTAATATTTTAAAAGATAGAAGATAGATTCTAGGGGCTGGGCATGATGTTGTAAACCTTTAATCCCAGCTCTTGCGGGGCAAAGGCAGGCAGAGCTCTTTGCATTCCAGATCAGCTTGCTATACACTGAGAGTTCAGGGCAGCTAGAGCTAAACAGTGAGGTAGGTCTTTGTCGAGAGAGACAGAGAGAGAGAGAGAGAGAGAGACAGAGAGAGAGAGAGAGACAGAGAGAGAGACAGAGAGAGAGACAGAGAGAGAGACAGAGAGACAGATTATTATAGTAATACATCAGCTAAGAAAACCATGCTTACCGTGAGCTGTAGCAATTCCACTTTGCAACGCTGGATGAGTTAATCTTCCTAATTATATAATGTGGTTCATAAGGGCTACAGAATAGATGGACTTGTGACATGCAGGCGCTTCTGGCTTGATGCTACAGCTTCTTTTAAAACAGAGGAAGATGAACATAAGCCTCCCACCAGGGAAGCTGTTTCCAGAGTGAGGAGAACCATGTGGAGGCTCCATTAAGTTTTCAAACCCTGAAGCACTTACTGTCTCTACGTCACCTTGTCTCAGGGCGAAGCTGAATTTGCCCGAATTATGACCCTGGTTGATCCCAACGGACAAGGCACTGTCACCTTCCAGTCCTTCATTGACTTCATGACTAGAGAGACTGCAGACACCGATACGGCAGAGCAGGTCATCGCCTCCTTCCGGATCCTGGCTTCCGACAAGGTCCGCTTGGATAGACTTTCTTTTGTTTTAAAACTTTTAAAATTATCTTTGGGTATCTGAGAATCAACAAGTACACTTAAACACGGGCTTGGCATGTGTGGAGGTCAGAAGGCAACCTTGGATGTCAGCCTTGCCGTCTCCCTGTGTGAGATATGGTCTCTTCCGTTCACTGCTTTATATGCAAGGAAGGCTACCTTGCTGCAAGTTCTCAGGGATTCTCCTGCCTCCACCTCCCATCTTACCATAGGAGTGCCATGATTATAGACAGATACCTAATGCTATATCCAGACTTTTAAAAATAAATGATTTGTCTATTTGTGCGTGTGTGTGTGTGTGTGTGTGTGATATTTCTCTCCTTCTGCCTTTACATGGGTTCCAGGGACAAACAGTGTTCTCCAGGCTTTACCAGCCTTTACCTGCAGAGCCAATTCATCAGCTGGACATTTCTAATATGAACTAATCAGGGGTTTATAGTAAGAAATTCGGGGAAAGAGTAAAGTTCGTCCCAGAACATGGGTGGGTGGGGGCTTCTCAAAGGGGAACTCCCCTATGTGTATGCTTTTAAGACCTCTGTCCTCAGATGTCAATCTTACTTTTTACTTTTTAAATTATTTTTTGTATTTTTCAACTGAGACAGTGAGAAAGATGGTTTATTGTAACTCATCTTGGACACAAGTAAGAACAGAACCAGTCCAGAATGCCACAGGTCCAGGGCAGAGGGCCGGCGGCACTGTTTTGGTTGACATGGAGGTAGTCAAGTCTCTCAGGTGGTCTCTAGAGCAGATGGTGAGGTTCCAGGCCCCCTGAGATTTGTACCGACAGGAGCACACTGCCCAACAACTTGTTCCCGAGTCCTGGCCTTCAGCATCCACGTCTGCTCCTTCAGCCTTTGTGGGCGGGCAAGCAGGTTTACCTGGACCTCTGCCCCGTCTTTCTTCTCTGGCTCTTCAGCCTGCGCATCCGCTTCTTCCTCCACTTTGCTCTCTCATGGCGCAGACTTCCAAGGAAGATGGCGTTAAGGCTGAGAGCAATCTTACTTTTTCTCTGAGGGAAGTTTATTCTTTCCTAGCAGCAACATATTTCCATATTTTTAATAAACAGCACGAGAGGGTCTCTGTTTTCTAAAAACACCAGTTATGTGACATCATATGATGTACTCCCGTGCTCACTCAGTGTGTGATGTAAACCAACTCCACCCGTGAGGTGGGAAGTTTAGGTTACAATGTTTATCACTCACGTTTGGCCCAGCTTGAGAACTATTGGGGATAATTCTCCTTGTTACTGAACTTCTGCTGAGCACTTCTACTCCCCCTATACACAACAGCTTTTGTTTATACCTGATACCGTGGCTAGTGACACTCTACCTGTAAGTCCTGCAACATAAGAAATGTGTAAATATTAAGATGGTTTATACTCTACTATTCTCTGCGTTTAACTTGCATTCCTTGTGTGTTTTTTCCAGCCCTACATCTTGGCAGAGGAGCTTCGCCGAGAGCTGCCCCCAGATCAGGCCCAGTACTGCATCAAGAGAATGCCCCCGTACTCGGGCCCAGGCAGTGTCCCTGGGGCCCTGGATTACACTGCCTTCTCCTCTGCCCTCTATGGGGAAAGTGACCTGTGACCTGGGATGCTGTTTCTGTAATCCCTGGCCCTATCAGAATGCAATAAAGGCTGGAGTATAGGTTGTTTCCTGGAAACTTGGACAAATTTTATTAAGAGGTGTGGTGAACTGGAGGTGGTGGCACACTCCTTTACCCCCGGCCCTTGGGAGGCAGAGGCACAGGCCTGGTCTACCTAGTGAGTTTCAGGCCTGTCAGGGATACATAGTAAGACCCTGTCTCAACAACAACAAAAGAGAGATTGGAGCGAGGGAGGGACTAAGAAGAAAGGTTGGTCTATAACATACTTGCCATGTAAGCACAAAACCTGAGTCTGAGCCTCAGAATCTACATTAAAAAAAAAAAAAAGATGGCTCAGCAAAGTCTTAACAATCTGAGTTTGACCCCTGGAAGAGAGAACCACAAGCTTTCCTCTGACTTCCACAAGCATGCACATGTACATACTCGGATGGTTCTCTGTATTGGGCTTTTCTCTGTCCTGCCAGCCAGCTCACTAGTAATGACATGGAGACTTATTAATTATGAAACTCAGTCTATAGCTTAGGCTTGTTTCTAACTAGCTCTTATAACTTAAGTTAACCCACTTCTATTCATCTACATTTTACCTTCGCTTTTTACCTTTCTTTCATTCTGTATGTCCGACTCCCTCCATATCTCATGGCGTCTCCCCTGCACCTCAGTGATCTACTCTTCCCGCTCTCTGCCTGCAAGGCCCACTTTTACCTCCTGCCTATCAATCGGGCGCTCAGCTCTTTATTAAACAAATCACAGCAGTACATCTTCACACAGTGTACAAATACCCGCAACATACTTCTTGCAGCTCGTTCTTCCAAGCAGTTTCAGTACCATGTGATGTAGTGGTACTTTACCTGTGTGTTTCTCTCTGAATTTTTGGTTAAATGAAATGAAAGGGCAGGTGGGTTTGTTTCTTTGATTAAGTGACCACTTGAATACTATGAAAACGGGGTGATCTAGGCACAGACGTGAGTGAAAGTGGGAAAACCAAAACCTCCAGGATTCGTGACGGGAAGCAATCCCACATAGGTACTCCAAAGGTCTGGTGAAGGGTTGATGTTTAAGGTGAATCTTCATGCCTTTTATGTTTGTGTGGTTATCTTTGGGAGGACATGTTTGGGATTCTAGCATTTTTTTTTTATTATCCATCTATCAACTGGACTTAAATGTAAGTGATTCTGTCATGCTGTCAGTGGAATTAAGCATTGTGAGATGGGCCGTCAGTGGGAGAAACAGATTGCTCAGAAGATCTTTAGTATTAAAAAGCAATTTTTTTCTTGAGACAGTGTTTCTCTGTAGCCTAGGCTGGCTTCAGATGGGCGGTCTTCTTGCCTCAGCTTCCCAGATATAGAGAGGTTATAGGTAGAGGTCGATATGGCCCCATTTTAATAATTAAAGCAAAACCTTTTCACTGTTTTTTGAGAGTCTCATGTAGCCCAAGTCAACCTCAAACTCCTAATCCTCCTGCCTCTATCTCCAAAGTACTGGGATTACAGTGGGTCACAGTCAGGTTCATTAAATTTTAAAAGTTATTTTATTTATTCTGTTGTTACAGTTTAGTCTGTTGTGTCTGTGGGTGGCCATATGCCTGTGATGACGAGTGGTGGAGGTCTTTCAGGATCTGGTTCTATCCTTCATGTGGGTCCCAGAGATCCAGAACCAGCCATCAAGCTCGGTGTAGTACCTTTACCTCCTGAGTCATCCTGTTGACCTTCACTAACATTTTGAATACTTAATCTGTATTATTTTTAATTATGTAAATGTGTGTCTTTGTACAGCTATGTTTGCGTGAGTGCAGGTACATGAGAAATCAGAAGTGTTGGATCTTCAGGCGGTTTGTGGGTCACCAGACATGGGTGCCCAGAACAGATCTCTGGTCTCCAAGGAAGGGCAGTAAGTCTCCTCAACTGCTGAATCATCTCCTCAGCCCTCTCCCGTTAACGTTTCTGAAGCAGAGCTTGCGGTCATCTCTTCACCATGTAGGACAGGACAGTCGGATTGGCGGGGGATCTTCCTTGGGACTTGAAGTAATTTATTGCCGGAGATGGAGATGGAGACAGGAAGGGAAATAAGATGAGGTGACTACTGTTGTCTCTTAATTCCAGATGCCCAGAGCTTTTGTGTCTAAGTACTCTGTTCAATAAGGAGCTGACAACAGAGGTTCCCAATGACACAAGAAAGCTGCCGTCTAGGGACACTAGGTGGCGCTCTCTCATGCCTTAGCAGGAGAGGGGTACCGTTCTCAGGTGCAGGAGGAAAGGTTTTCCTCTGTGGCCCCTTCCCACTCTTTTGCTGCATTCCTCCAGTGAGTTAACAACACTAAAGGTCAGGGCTTCCCCTCTCAGATAGGGCAGTGGTTCATAGTGTGGCTCTCTCTGTTTGGGTCAAACCCTACACCCTCAAGGACATAGGGCATCATCTGTGCCCCCCACTTGGTGTCTTGGTCTGGTCAGTGTGCACTCGATTTTCCATTCCCGTAGTCTAAAGCTATATAACTTCCCTCCGAGTTCCCATGGTGCTGACAGCTTATAGCAAACAAAGTGGGAACACCTGGTAATTGCTGGTTCTTAATGACCAGGAAACAAGCTAAAAACAAACAAAAACAATTGCTAATTGCAATTAAAGTGTGAATAGAGAGGCAGCCCTACTGACTATGTCTGTTTCCTTGGGTTTGGTAGGTTTTCACAGACAGCTGGAAAGCAACATGCCCCCTGACTATGTTTCCAGAGGCTGCTGGAAAGCTCTTCTTTCCCACTCACCAGTGTATGCTGATAATCTTACTGACCTTTCGCCTTGATCCATTTTCTTTTTTTTTCTTTTTTTTTTTTTTTTGGTTTTTTTCTCTGTGGTTTTGGAGCCTGTCCTGGAACTAGCTCTTGTAGACCAGGCTGGTCTCGAACTCACAGAGATC
>NW_004949100.1:20860298-20869957 GCF_000317375.1 Microtus ochrogaster | reverse complement strand
AGAAACCCTGTCTCGAAAAACCAAAAAAAAAAAAAAAAAATCTCTGAATACTTGAACCTTTAATACCAGATGCTTTGGGGCTGATGTGTAGGTGAGCTTTTGGCTATTGTATTTGAAGCAGGTGCGATGCTCCAACTGGAAATGTGAAGGGGAACCCTGGAAAGTTGCTCCTCTTCACTGGGTACTTGTGTTTTTAGGGTGGCCATGAGTAACTTATCTCCCTAAAATTATTTACCTCTCTACAATATTCAGCAAGAATACAATATTCAGTACCATCTGATGATAAATGAGGAAGGGAACTAAGCCATGACAAACAATAAAGTGTTTATTCTGTCCTCCTAGGAGTGTTTTTTATTTCTGATCATGAGTTATCAATTAAACATATCAAAGAAAAAACATTTCAGTTTTTATTGTTTTAAAGGATTTGCAGGCAATTTGGTTAGCTGTAAACAAACTTTTCATACTTGAAACATTCATCTGGTGTTATGTTTGCCTCCTTTCAAGAGTTCAGACTGGTTGGGGATGTGGCTCAGTCGGTAAAGCGCTTGCCTAGCACACACAGAGTCCTGGGTTCCCGGCCCCAGCACTGCATAAATCAAGTCTGGTGGCACATGCCTATAATCCTAGTGTTCTGTAGGTGGAAGGAGAAGGGTCAGAAGTTCAAGTTCATCCTTACCTGCATAAGGAGTTCCAGGATAGCTTGGGTTACACGGATGAGACTCTGCCTAAAACAAAGGAAAAGGAGGAATGGGGGGGGAACGTGTATGTAGTGTGGAGTAAATTTGAGATGGGGAATTGTGGGGCAAGTGGTGCATGACTTAGGAGGAATGTTTAAACAGCAGGTCAGTTCACAATTCTCAGGAGATACGTATTTAATTGTCCAGACACCCAGTTCTTCAGACAGTATGAGGGTCTGGGTTGTGACTTGCATATCTGTGTTTTTATAAACTCCACAGGAATTCTACTTAACCCCCAACCGAGAGCCTGTGGCTTAGAGGAAAGATCATTTAGTAATCAAAACCCCCTAGAAATTAGAAAAGCCCTCACTGGAGAGGTTAATAGTGTCATGTCTGAGAAAACGCTGATGGAAGACTCCAGACTCAACTAGAATGTGTAAACCGCTTTTGGGTGGGTTACTCAGTCTAGGGGTTGTAACCCACCCTGCAGTTCAGTTATTCCAGGGTCCCGGAGAGGCACTATCTGGAAGATAATGGGCTAGGAGACAAGAAGGAGGCTAAGCGAGATTCTTGTCAAAGCCTCCGTTTATTAGAGATGGGGTACAGCTTATATAGGGTAAGGAGTTGGGGGGTGGGCACAGGGGCCTGGGTTCTTGCCGCGAGGTTCACGTTGGTCACGTGGTTCTCGTTGGTCACGTAGGCCAGGAGGTTACGTTCGGTCAGGTCACGTAGGCCAGGAAGTCACAACTAGGAGATGACACACCTAGTTCTCTAGATAGTTTGGAATGTGGGATGGGTTCCGCTAACAGATAGCTCTCCATTAACAGCCAATTTGGGTGTGGGGTAGGCTCTGTCAATAGAAGATTCTTAACACAATTAGGGGTGTGGGGTTCTCTGCAGACTCCCCAGGGTGATGGTTCCTGCAATAATCCTAGGAGGAAATTGGCTCCTGACAAGAATGCAAAGAAAAAGAGCATTTATTCCACCAAACATGCCGGATAGAACATCTGTACAAAATGCGATGACTCGGAGAGGAGCGTGCAGTCTACTTTTAAGCACAGCTAAGAGAATGTCAAGAGAAGTTAGGTCATCTCAAATATAATTGGTTAAACAAGCAGCAGTTACATTAGCATACTTTTAATTAACTGAAATTTAGTCTTATCATTTTGGGACATACTTACACAAGCTTGGGCAAGTCTGGATGTGACACAGAAGGGGGGGCCTTGTATGTGCTCTTTGCCTTGTCCCGGAATGCAAAGTTATTATGGATAAATAGCTCCTTGTTGGGAGAGACACCTGTTTTTCCCTCGCAGAGAACTGAAACCTAAATTCAGTTGTAAACATAGGAGAGTTTAACCTCTTTAATAGAAAGTTGGACAATAAGAGTAGCCAGGCCAAGTCATAGTGTTGTCCATTTGGCAGTATAAAAATGCCTGGAGATGGCCAGGCATAGTGGCACATACCTGTAGGGCCAGCACTTGGAAAGTAGAGTCATGAGGATTAGAAGTCCAAGCTCAGCTTCAGGGAGTCAGACTATGTGGGTCTATGTGAGGCCCTGTTGCAAAACAAGATCCAACCACGTCAGTTTAGGCTTCTCTGCTGAGAAAACCAAAGGGCAGAAAGATGCTTGGGAGGTCATCAAGGCACAGGCACAACAGCTTCTGTGTGGTTAGAACTTCTGGGAAGGGATGCCAAGCCAGCAGATAGATAGGAAGTGGGCCGTGTAAAACATGATCAGAGAAGGAGGAGGATTCACTCTGTAAACAGTGGTTATTTATACAAGGGGCAGAAAGTCTCTGTGAACACCCAGCATGACCCAGGAAAGGGCATTATGGTCAGCACTTAAAAAGAATTGAAATGATGTAAAAGGAGACTGCTTTCCCATTTTCCGGCCTCCCTGACCCAAATAATCACACAGAAACTACATTAATTACCACACTGCTTGGCCAAGGGACCAGACAGGGAATACCTCAGTAAAGATGGTGGGACTTGGTCACCTGATCTAACTCTCAGTTAAGATGGTGGTGAAGTCACCTGACCTCAGTTAAGATGGTGGTAAGGTCACCTGGACCCCAGTCAAAATGGCGGTGGTCACACATTTTTAAACATAATAACAAGAGAGACCTAGAGATCTGCCCTGTCACCGAGCCTCCACACCACAAGCTGTGGCGGGAAGGCTGGAATTGAAAACAGCTGCCTTGTGGATCCGACTAATCTTGTCGGTTCTGCAGCATCCGCAGTATTGGTGGCAGGGATAGTTTGAGAAAAAGCAGAGCATTCACAGGTGAGTGGCTGATAGCTTGAGGGTTTATACCATTGCTGAAAATGTGAAAACCCATGAAAACAATGAATGCACACCTCAGGGCCTACAGAAGGACATCTTCTTTCTACAGGCAGGGTGTTAAAGTCTGACTGGCTCTGGTCCAGGCAACTGGGAAGCCAAAGGCTAGAGGCTGCTCTGAGCAGTCTCTTATGGCAGGGACCACTTACGAGTGGTCCAAAAGAAAAAAGAAAAGAAAAGAGAAAAATCCGACGGACCCTGGGCCCCAAGGTGAATGTACCTCTCAGTGTGTGTGGTGCTAGCATGGGTGGATTGACCCTGTGTTGTCTGGTCCCATTTTTAGCTAAAGAAGCAACCATAGATTGAAAGACCCTCGACGAGGACCTTTTTTCGGGAGGAGACCTCCCCAACGCCAAGGAACAGGCCGAGACCGCACGGATGCAAATCGCAAGAGGTTTATTGAGTAGACACAGGTACCTGCGGGCGGCAAGATCTCTCTGCGCGCCTGTCAACTGGAGGGCGGGCTTTTTATAGGGAAGAGCAAAAAGCAAGTTTACAGAAGCAAAAGCGTGGTTATCGGTCGATCGGAATGAGGCGGGGTGTCAGCAAAAAGCAAGTTTACAGAAGCAAAAGCGTGGTTATCGGTTGATCGGAATGAGGCGGGGTGTCAGCAAAAAAGCAAGTTTACAGAAGCAAAAGCGTGGTTATCGGAATGAGGCGGGGGGGCATGAATGGTTTTCCTCTCTCAGCATGAATGTCTGGCAACAGTCATCCTGTTCCTATCTTATAGATATCCTGTTTTGCAGTCAACCTGCTTTGTGATGTCCTATCTTATTGATATCCTGCCTTGCAGTCTTCCTATCTCATAGACATCCTGCTCTCTCAAGCACATGGGATGTTCTTACAAGAGCAGGCTGGCTGCTGATCCGGAGAATTTTTTTTTTTAAAACAAACAGGACGTTCCCCCGGGAGCATGCTAGCTGCGGATTTTGAGGAGGGGGTCTGTAGGGTCTTTCAAGATGAATGTCAGCGAAGGGCTCAGCCATAGCAGAGAAGGCTGTGGTTGGGGGCTGGAAGGGGAAAACTCACTACCGAAGCCGATGGTGAGAGTGGAGGTAGGCATTTGGGCAGATACAACACAGAGCTGTTGTAAAGAAACCTGGTTCCTGAGCCCAGGGTTCCACGTGTCCTCAGCTGCCTTTTGGGAACATGGAGAGAGCCTTGCCGAGTCACAAGCACCAATGTTATGGTAAAAATAAACCGGCACCATTGCAGAGAAAATGAGTATTTATTTAGTAGGTTATGGAGGGGAAAGGGAAAGGGGGTAAGGGGAGAAGGAGGAAGAACAGAGAGAGGTGGGTGGTGGGGAGAAGAGAGATGGAAAGGAAGGGGCTCAGGCTACAAGCAGAAGGAAGATCTGCTTACCTCAGAAGATGGGGGACGGACATAGGCGGGGCTTGTCTGTTAAAGGGACAGGACAGACCACTACAGAAACTTCATGTTAGAATGAAGTGTTTAATTTTAATTAGGCATGTTAATTAGGTGAGGCAAAGGGGGCTTTTGATTTCTGGGCTTTAATACTTTTGATAGCTGGACCTTAGTGGTCAGCCTCAGGAGGAGGAAGTGGCCAAAGAAGGGAACAGACCTTGGTGACTAGCTTTAGGAATGTAGTCTAACGGGTTTTTTAGCAAGGCAGAGGGGGATGGGGAAGAAAGATAAGACTTGCCAGAGCCATCTTTGTCACGCTCAGGGTGGCTAGAGTCCCTTCAATAACAGTGTGTCTGTGTCTGTTGTATGTGTGTGGTGCATGCAGGTGTGTGCACCTGTGTGTCCACATGTGGAGGCCAGAGAAGGACAGTCAGTGTCTTCATTTATCACTCTCTACCTTACGGCCTCTCACTGAACAGGAACATTTCCATTTTGACCAGGCTGGCTGGTCAGCAAACTTGTCCAATCCTCCTGTCTCTGTCCCCCCAGTGCCAGTGTTATAGGCATGTCCATCCATTCCTAGCTTGCTTGTATCTTCATGGGAGCTAGGGGTCTTCATGATTGCACAGACAAAACCATGGTAGGGGGCACGGAGAAATAGACAGTGGGGACCTGGCATGGTGTTGCACACTTGTAATACCAGCACGAGATGGGGTGGAGGCAGGAACGAGAGTTCATAGTTACCTTTGTCTACATAGGGAGTTTGAGGCTGTATGAGAAGCTAGGCTGTAATAGGCTCTCTCTCAAAACAAACAAAAATTCCAACAACAATAAACAAAGTGGAAATGTAACCTTAATTTAAGAAGCCTTTTCTCTGCTTTGGAGCGAGAGAAAAAGCGAACAACTCCTCTGCCATACATTACTGCTGCCAGAGTGTCCTGCCCAAGCCTTGTGGGTACTAGTACTGAAACTAGAATAGGCAATGTAACCTAACTTTCCTGGGTCTTCAGGAAAAAACAGGAACATATCCCTGGCAGCTACTGAAATGTCACATCTTGTTCCTTTCCCCAGGCCATCAAAACAGGCCGGTGATTTGCTTTCCAGTCTGCTGTGTCCTTTGGAAACCACATTGCTTACTTCCTTATAATTGTGTTTGAAACAAATCTAAACTTAATCAGAAAAGTTGATGCCCAGAGGCAGTCTCCCTAACAGTAAAGCTAGCAAGCTAGAAGGCAGTCCTGCCATCTCTATTAGGCAAGCTGAGAAGAGTCCCTGACCAAGATGCTAAGAACTTTTTCTAGGGTAGGCTGCTCCTTTTGAGACGGGATCTGCTGTAGCCTAGGTTGCCCTTGGATTCATGGTGCAGCTGAGGATGACCTGGAACTTAAGATTTTCCTGCTTCCATTGTCTGAATAAGGGGATTCCAGGCATGTTCCACTACTCCAGGTTGTGCCAAGATCTATCTTCCTACCTTTGGATTATATTGCAATGTGATTGTCTTAATTGTATATCATCTTCTGTGAAAGGACGGAAGACAGTATTGCCATCTCACTTCATTCATATAAAGTCACCTCTACTGTAATGTTTGCCCTTTAAAGCCAAGTGGGCAAAATACTTTGTTTTGATTGTTAAACATTTTTTCCCAGCTGGAATATTAAAAAGTTTCTTTCTTAGGTTATAAGAGATTTTGTTATCAATACTACTTCAGTTTGCCAATCATCTCCAATTTTCCTGCGTTTAGTATGTAAATTTGCGTAATTCAATGATAAGCCTTTGAAAAATGTTATCAGGGCATCAGAATTCCCAGCATGCTGGAGAACGGAGGAGGAAGACTGGTCGGAGTTTCAATGTTAGCCTGGGCTACTAGTGAGGTCTACAAAAACCTGAGCTACAGAGTGATACCCCATCTTAAATGACTTTATCGGGTCCCCTTTCCTCTTTAGATCTCCTTGCTAAGGGAGAGAAGAATGAGTAGTTATCAAGTTCTGCTCTTAGTTCCATATTTAAGCTGATTAAGTTCTCGGAACAACAGTTCCCAGAAACTACACCTTCAAACTAAGCCTTCTGCATCTGATTAACTCATTAGAACTCCAGCGATTATGGAGAGTATGGAATGTTGCGGGGCCACCGCCTACTTAAATTTTTCTTAAATAGTTTTAGCCACCTTCTTCATTCCCCCCCCCCCCCAAGACGGGGTTGTTGCAGGATATTTGATCACACTGTGAAACTTCAAGATTATATTAATAAAATTAACCTTGAATCGGGGGCAGAGCTAGTGACTAGTTGGCAGGAATTAGCCATAGAGAGTACAGAGGACTCAGGAAGACAGATGGGGAGATGCATAGGAAGAAATAGGGAGAGACTTAGAGAATCACAGATCTTTTGGTTTTGGACAAGTGGAGAGATGCTCTCCTGCTAGGACTCTGGCTGAAAAGGAGGGTCAGCTGGTTGCTTCTCGGCTTCTCTGTCTAGCAGGTTTTTATCCCAGCATCTGACTCCTGAATCTTTATTGGTAAATAGAACAACTTAGATGGAAATATTTGGCGTCTAATGCATGGTGCGAAGTCACACAGTGGTTTCTGAAGCTGTCACTCCTCCCTGCCACCACAGCCAATCCTTGGGTGGCTTTTTCCACTACACCCCGCCCTGCTGTGTCCACTGCCCACGTGTCCACTCTCCAGGCCTCTACTGTTTCACATGCCTGTACTAGAGTGGCCACTCAGCTTTCTGCCACCGCTGCTGCTACCCTGTATCAAGGCCCCTGAGAGCCTCACAGCCCTGCCACCACAGACACCACAGCAAATTTGGTAAGACAGCTGGGAAGTCCACATTACGAATGGGAACTATCACAGTGCAGGATGTTAGGACTCTCTATAGTGCCAAAATGAATGGCTTGATAATGGAAAAAAAAAATAAGTGAAGGGAAAATCCATTTAGCTGGAAATAATATAATGCCAATTATGATTACTATCAGTTTGACAATTCACATTTTAATCCTTAAAAAGTGTTTTGATAACTGTGCCAAATATGAGAAATAGACTGATAAGATACAAGCTTTAGAGAGAGTTACTGTTGATAAGATAGAAGCCTTAGAAATATGTACTAATGAAAATAAGAAAAATATCCAGACACAGACAGAGACATTTAGACAAGAACCTAAAGCATCACTGCATGATGAAACTGAAAAGGGGCGTGGCCCAAGGCTATTAGAAGAGCAACCTTAGTTTATCCAATTACTATGCAAGAATGACCAGCAGGTGATAGGCTCTCCTGAGGCGATGCAGAAGTTGATATATAATATTATTATATATAATATTATATATGTTATATATGTTGTAATATTAAAGTTAATATATAAAATCCTATAGAAATATTAGATTTGAGGAGACTTAAGGAAGTCATCCTTTCATATACTCACCCTTTGTGAAGCAGATGTTAAATTCATAGGCAACTCAGAATAGAATTATTCCCTCAGACTAGAAAATTTTAGCCACAACAATACTGGAAACTGGATCTCCTACAATGGTGAGCATAGTGGAAATAGGAAGCTAGGGTCATAGAACAATGAAATATGGGTAGAGGCATTAATATTTCCCAAGGTCAGCTTCTAGGTAAAGGCCGATATGCTGATTTGCAAAGACAATGTGAATTGGATGACCATACCTTGGCCCTATGTGGTTTGCAGCCTAAAATGCTTGGGACATAGTTGAAGAATCACAAAAGAGATTAATCTCATTAAAATTATACAAGGCCCCAAAAGCCTTCACTGATTTTTTTTTTTTTTGCAAATATTGACTTCAGCTGTAAGTAGAATGATATCAGATCCAGAAATCAGGCAAATATTAGTTGAATCTTTGGCTTTTGAAAATGCTAATTCAGAAAGCAAAAAGGTGACTAGGCCTTAAAAGGAAAGATCAGCACCAATAGATGAATAGATTATAAATACAGTTGATATTGGATCTTACTCTTATGATGCTACTTTGACAGAAGTGATTTCTAAATATTTTAAGAAAATAAGAATGTCAGATGTTTTAATTGTGATAAGCAAGGCCATCTTGAAAAGGATTGTAGGCAAGGTGTTCCTAGAAACAATGCTTTTTTTTTTTTGAGGTAATCCAAATAGAAGGCCCTAGCCTTCATTTGCAGAAGCTTTTGCAGAAACTATGGCAAAGGCTGACATTGGACTAATGAATGCAGATCAACAAGGGACAGACATAGTAACCTGTTGCCATTGGGAAACACCTTTGGGGGCCTATTGCAGACCCCAATAACAAATTTGGCTCAATAATCCCGTTAGCATTGGAGAAACTCCAATGAGAAGAACAATTAAAGAACTTAATGTCTGTTATTAAAAACTGTACTGCTACAGATTCAACACAATGCCCATCAATATCCCAGCAAAATTTTTCAAAGACCTTGAAAGAATGGTACTCAACTTCATATGGAAAAGCAAAAAACCCAGGATAGCCAAAACAATCCTATACAATAAAAGAACTTCTGGAGGCATCACAACTCCTGACTTCAAACTCTACTACAGAGCTACAGTACTGAAAACAGCCTGGTACTGGCCTAAGGACAGACAGGAGGACCAATGGATTCAGTTCCATTGGTCCTCCTGTCTGTTTTTATGCTAGAAAACATTATTTTGAGTGTGGTAACCCAGACACAGAAAGACAATTATCACATGTACTCACTTATAGGTGTTTTTAAAACATAAAGCAAAGGAAGCCAGTCTACAAACCATAATCCCAGAGTACTTAAGACAACAATGAGGACAGTAAGAGAGACTTACATAGATCTAATCTACATGGGAAGTGGAAAGTAGAAAAAGACAAGATCTCCTGAGTAAATTGGGAGCATGGGGACCTTGGTGGAGGATTGAAGGGGGAGGGGAGAGGCAAGGAGGGGAGCAGAGAAAAATGTAGAGCTCAATAAAGATCAATTAAAAGAAAACCATACTGCTCTAGATGTGATCAAGGACAGAACAGCTTCAGTAGATAAAACAAAAATTGCGGGACAGAAGCCACGTGGTGGTGGTGCATACCTTTAATCCTGGTATCCTGGAAGAAGGGAAGGCAGGCAGATCCCTGTGAGTTTGAGGCTAGCCTGGTCTATCGAGCCAGTATGAAGACAGCTGAGACTGTTACACAGAGAAACTCTGTCTTCAAAAACCAAAAATCAGCCGGGCGGTGGTGGCGCACGCCTTTAATCCCAGCACTCGGGAGGCAGAGGCAGGAGGATCTCTGTGAGTTCGAGACCAGCCTGGTCTACAA
>NW_004949100.1:20841407-20860198 GCF_000317375.1 Microtus ochrogaster | reverse complement strand
AAAAAAAAAAAAAAAAAAAAACCAAAAATCAAAAAAAGAAAGGTATGTTTAATAAACATAAGGGGTAATAAAGACCCCTAGAGATAGATTGCCAGTGTTTTATTAACTTTAATTTTTTTTTTAATGCTAATGAAATAGGAATGACAGCTGTGGAGAGACATTGGATGGTAGGGAAAAAACTACTGAATTAAATCATATTGTATATTTTAAAGAGGTGTCAACCTTAGAGTGGAAGCCAGGATATGTGTTATGTTGGGGAAGAGGTTTTGTTTTTGTTTCCACAGAAGAAGAAAAGTATGGATACCAAAAATTGATAAAGATTAGATTCGAACAAGAGAGACTTCTTGATTAGGAGAGATGATAATTCATCAAACAGCTTGGTCATTCAGTCCAAACTAATTTATAAGACTAAAAAATGCCTTTCATTTGATCAGGTATAAAAAAAATATTAGAAACAATACTTTTCTGTTACCAAAAAAACATTTTGCATTAAATACGATATAACTTGACAAAAAAGGAACTCCCCCAAATTAGGGTTGGGACAGGGTTTTGTTTTTGTCTTTTCAGGATAATAAAATCATCCAACTAAGTAATCTAAAGTCCACTGGACAAATGAGTCATCTGAAGAAGAAGGATGAATCATCAGGAGAAAATGTCCCTAGAAAAAAGTAAATTGGGCTCATGGTATAGCATACCTCCAACAGGGTACAATTTCATAAATCTTCCCAAACTCCTGCTTTTGTTTCTTGCTACAACGTAAAAGCAAAGGTCTTTTTGTGGTCCCCATTCAATTAAAAAGTCAAAGCTGACTTTGGAGGTGAAACACAGCTCTTTCCTTCTCTAAACTCAAGCATGCTTGATAAAGGAAAATCCAAAATCTCTGTCTCATGTCAAATGAGCCACTCGGTATGGGACAGAAAAAAAAAATTAAGGGACTATTCTATTGCCAATAATCTCATAATCCTGTATTTTTAACTCTTTAAAGCTTTTATTAAGATATAAATATTATCTCAAGATCTATAATAATATTATGTATGTATGTAATCTTTCTGTCAGGATCCTAGTAGTCACACAGAATACTAACTAATTTTAGAAATAGGCTTCATTTAGCTTCTTGTTCATGTTTTTAGGTTTCTAGAAAAATAAAAAGATACATGGAGCCAGGAGTAGTGGTACAGGGGTGGGGGTACAGGGTGGTGGTGTGGGGTAGGCTTACAGGGGTGGGGTGCAGGGGTGGTGGTAAAGGCCCAGATTCCCAGCACTTAAAAGAATGAGGCAGTAAGATTATGAGTTCCAGCCTAGCCTGGGCTACATAGCAAGACTGTTCACAGAAGGAGAGAAAGCATAATATTCCCAAGTTACTGTATATAATTTTGGTTTGTTTGATTGTTTTGTTTTTTGAGAGGAGGTCTCACTTTATAGCACAGACTGTTTAGTAGCCCAGGTAAGTTCCTGCCTCAGCTTTCCAAGCATTGACATTATAGGTATAAGCCACGTACCCCTGACCCAACTGGCAAACTTTAAAATTTATGATCTATGTCAAAGTGGTGGCTCAGCACTTAAAAGCACTGACTCCTCTTGCAGAGGACCAAATTCAGTTCCCATTACCCACATGATGGTTCACAACACTCTGTAACCCCAATTCCAAGGGATACAGTGCCATCTTCTGGCTACCTTAGGTACCTGTATGCACAAGGTATATATATGTATATGTATATACATATATACACACACAAAAGCATATACTCATATACATAAAATGAAAATCTTTGAAATGTATAATGATGAATATAATATATAGAATTGTAATAAAATGTATAATATATAGAATCCTTATGAGGGAAATGTAAACAAAATGTATTGTGTTTTCTCCTTTTATTTATTTTATTATCCAGTTTCATTGGAGGCCAAAGGAGAGTATCAGATCTGCTGTAACTGGAGGTGTGAGTGGTCATGAGCTGCTGAAAGTGGGTGGGAGAACCAAATCCAGGACTTCTGTAAGACCAGCAAGTGTTCTTAAACATTGGGCTATGATTCCTGTCCCTGGACCATCTTTTCTGGCAGAGGGGAATACGTAAGACAAACTCCATTCTGTGTCCGTTTGTTTGTTGAGATAGTCACGTTGTATGTGACCCTGCCCTGCACAGAGCTTTTTATGCAGACTGGCATCTAACCCACAGAGACCCAACTGCCCTGCCTCCTGAGTGCTAGAACTGGAAGCATGCCCACTACACCCAGTGGACAAAGTATTTAAAAATTGTTAATAAGCTACTTGGCAGAAAATCAGCTTTTTCCAGGGTCAGCACTTCTTGAAATCAAAACATGAGCTCAAGGTTACACTCTATGCTCAAAAATGCATCCTTCTTATTAACTGAGTAATTTTAAATTAACCAAGTTCACAAGAACATAAAGCCACCTTGTGTTAGGATTAAAAACCCAGTAGGCACTTACTCCTTGGGTCTGCTTGATGTCTTAAATGTAGCTACACAGACATACACACATAAAAAAATACAGAAATAAATAATGCAGAATAAATAACAGAAAAAAATAATGGAGAAATAAAACTCGTTGCCTTGCTGAAATACTTTGGGCTGTGTGGTGGCTTTCTTGAGCTCTCAGACTGGTTTGTCACACCTTACCAGAGGTGGTCAGCCTTGGAAGGGAGTAGATAGGAAAGAATGAGAGAGACATAGAAGACCTGGGATAACAGAAGATTTTGCTGAGAGTATAAAGACTAATTCTTCAATTACCACTTATCATTCAAAGTGTGTTGATAAGTTTATAATGAGTAAAACAAAGTCATAAATCAAGATGCTTTATGAATGAAAAATAAGGACACGACCACTCCAAAGTACGGTCGAGGGGATTTTATTGTAGATATGAGGGAGAATTCAGGCAGAGGCATCTGGAAGAGTCTATATTGAACCGGTGCACTTACAGGATCTTATTTTAATCCTTGTTGTAATCCTGTAAACTAATAGTCACTTCCTTTCTAGTATTTCTTTTCTATGTATGTGGAAGACAAGATATTTAGTGCCAGCAAAAATAAGATACAATTAATATTTTTGTTTGTTTGTTTTGTTTTTTGAGACAGTGTTCCTCTTTTTAGCTTTGGAGCCTGTCCTGGAACTTGCTCTGTAGACCAGACTGGCCTTGAACTCACAGAGATCCACCTGCCTCTGCCTCCAGAGAGCTGGGCTTAAAGGTTTGCGCTACCACTGTCCGGCCTAAAGTTAATTTTCTGACTTCAGGTTCTGGTCCTTGATACTGTACCAGTGGCTCAGGCCAACACCACAGTATGAATCCCTGCACTAGAACTTGGAGGCCCCTTTGCGAGACACTTCCCCAACCCAGAGGGAAAAAAAAAAATACTCAGGCCTCCCCAGGGATCCAGTACTCAGGACTACATCTCCCATAGGGCCATGGAGCAAAGCCTCCGACGATTGGTTGCGACCCACAGCCTATACACAACGGCGAGGAGCGGATAAAGACCAATCACATGCCGCGGAGGGGGCGGGCTCTCCCGCGGGAGCCTAGATTGAGCCTAGACCTAACGGGGCCGTAGCCGAGGTCGGTAGTGGCGTGTGGCCATTTCCACGTCGTCCTTGCGGTCGCGCGCGGGTGACCTCGAGCTCTGCACTTGAGAGTTCCGTAAGAAGTGCATGCCCGCGGCGCACCCAGAGGCCCCGCGGCTCTGGAGCTTCAGGCTCCTGGGTCTAGTGGGTCAGTTCGTCAGGCCAGTCAGCGCTGGCTGGAGCCGCCCGCGGTGCAGTTCTCCGATCACGCCTTCCCTGCTTGAGGTGGACGCTGGGCGGCGGCTCGTCGCCTGCGTTGTCGCAACCCGGTAACGCCTCCACCCAGGTCGAGCGGATCCGTCGGTGCCTCAGCTCCTCAGGTGCTTCTCCCTCCGAAGACGCAGCCGGGGGTGGGGGAAGAGGGAGCGGGGCCGCGGTCCTTTCTGGGTCCTTCTCCGTTCTACGTGCGCTCGGTTCCGGAACGGCGAGCGTTGTCTTTGGCGGGTTCCAGTGGGGCCCCCCGGGGGGGGGCGTTCTGTATGATGCGACGCCCGTATTCAGTAAATATTTACCCAACGCTGTCGGCCCTAGGAAAGTTAAGATGCTACGAGGCCGCTAAGGCAGTTGAACCACGTGGTTTTAAAGTTTCTTTTTCTACTCTTTTTCCTTCTGCGAACTCCAGCGTTAGCTTGACCGTGTGCTGACCGGACTCCTAGTACCTAGGGGTAGGGCTAGGAGGTGGGATAGTAATCGCAAATGATTTAGTTTTGCACGTCTTAAGAATTTGGGCAGAAATTCCTATAGCAAGTGGTAGGTGTGTGCGAATTAGCAGCAAGGACTTCTGAGGTTGTGCTTGCTCAGCAGCCCTGGTTTAGTTAATGGCATCTCTGCATAAAATTAGACGTGGAAGTAGGATTTGAAGTTTAAGGCTATTCTCTGCTGCATAGTGAGTTTAAGGCCAGCTCGGGTTACATGAGATCCTGTCTGTCTGTCTATCTATCTATCTTTGACTTTTTTGAGACAGGGTTTTTCAATGTAGCTTTGGAGTCTGTTCTGGAACCAGCTCTTCTAGATCAAGCTGGCCTTGAACTCACAGAGATCTGCCTGCCTCTGCCTCCTGAGTGCTGGGATTAAAGTTCTGCGCTGCCACTGCCCGAGACCTTGGTTTCTTGATCTTTAAAGGTTGAGCCTGAAAGCTGGATGTGCCCTGAGCTGTGTTCAGTGGTGGAATGCTTGCCTTGCAAGTGTCAAACCCAAGAGTGAATCCTTTCAACAGGTGGGCAGGGAGGGACAGTAACCTTAATCTCTGATTGTGTCTCTTGGGGGAAAGGAGACTTGTGGGCCAGCAGGAATTTTGTGTGAGAAAGTTTTTCAACTACAGCTTCTAGTGATTTCTTGGTTTCATCCTTGCTGTTGTTAGGAACTTAGCTAATGAATGATTAATGGAAAAACGAATAAATGAGCCAGTGACTTGATAGCAGCCCAGTCATCTCCTGGGCCTTAAATACTGGTGGGAGAAAGAAATGTATTTAAAGAATGAGATAATATGTATACAGATGCTTGCACAGTTTAGCAGATCACTTAGACTAGAGATCAGAGGCCCCAAATGAAGTAGTATCCTGTAAGGGGCTTGTGGGGCAGATCGCCAAAACAGCTAGAGTAGGAAACTGCTGGGAAAGCACTGAGGTCGTTTGCTTATAGTGTAGAAAGAAAAGTATTCTTTACCCTACTCCATTTTGCTCTGTGCAAAGGGAGGTGCTTCTGCAGACCCACTTTAGGGCTGTTCTCTCTCTAGAGCTTGCTGCTTATATTCGCTTATTAGAAACTGTCATATATCTTCATCTTACTCTTTAGTTGTTTGGCGTTTACTTGTTTGCGGTGGTGGGGATGCGGGGATGTGCTTTGTACATGCTAGGCCGGTGATTTACTCTGAGCTGTACCCCCAGGTTTAAGAATAGTCTCAGGTGCCGCATGACTGGTGTACCTTTCAGCTCCGATAGGTGCCCTAACCAGTTAGTCCTACATTTATCCTTTTGAATGTTTGCTGTGAATATAAATGGCACTGGTTTAAAAAAAAAAAAAGTGGTCAAGTCAGGAAAAGGAAAAACAAAACCAAAAAGAAACCAACCAAACAAACAAAAACAAAACAAAAACCCCTAAACCCCAAAATGATATGGGAGCCACTCAAACTGGGGAAAATACTGTGTGATCTCATTGGGTTTATTCACCAGGACAGTTCTTGGTACTTTTTTCTATACAACAGTTATTTACATATATAGATACTAAACATAAAACGATTTCTGATCATCTGCGAAGAGATATTATGAAACCATGTTTTCTTTTATTTACCCTAAAAGATGTGTTCTACTTAGAACAAGATCAAATATAGTATTAGCCTAGTCAGTTGTAAAACATACAGAATATTCTAGATCTACAGAAGAGTAAAATTTTGGTGAATGCCCACCATGTTAAGGGAAAGGATAATCATCAAGAGAATTTAATTTTTAGATTTTGCTTAAGTCCTAATGTTTGTATGTCTGGGGGTTGTTGTTCAAGTGTGCTGGTTTACAGGTGTTGGTTGTGATCTCAGGAGGTCTGTTTTTTCCTCCCACTGTGGGAGATCTGGAGATTGAACTCAGGCCAACAAGTTTACACAGTAAGTGCTTTTGCTGAGCCTTCTCACTGGCCCAAGGGGATTTACTTTTAAGAGAAGACTCTGATGGCAATTAGAAATGCTCAACTATAATGGTAATTAGGCCTAGTAAAAGATAACCGCCTACTAGAAAAATCCTTGTGTGCTTAGGCTAAGGCTTCTGGAGGAAGACCTCTTAGGTTCTCTAAGTGATGAACCGTACATTGTTCTTTAAGGATAATAAGCATATAGATGATGCAGACTTGGATTTTGCTGTTGTTTGTTTTGGGAAAGGGTCTAATACTGCCAAGGCTGTCCTCTGAACTCACTATAAAGCCAAGAATAGCCTTGAAGGCTTGATCTTTTTGCTTCTGACAGTGTTGGGATTACAGGAATGTGCCACCACACCTGGCTGCAATAGATTTTTAAGGAGCTAAACTGCAGAGTTTTGCCTTTAACTCCTACTTATTTATTATGCGTACTTTTTTTTTTTTTGGTTTTTTTGAGACAGGGTTTCTCTGTGGCTTTGGAGCCTGTCCTGGAACTAGCTCTGTAGACCAGGCTGGTCTCGAACTCACAGAGATCCGCCTGCCTCTGCCTCCCGAGTGCTGGTTATGCGTACTTTTTTTTTTTTTTCGAGACAGGGTTTCGCTGTGGCTTTGGAGCCTGTCCTGGAACTAGCTCTGTAGACCAGGCTGGTCTCGAACTCACAGAGATCCGCCTGCCTCTGCCTCCCGAGTGCTGGGATTAAAGGCGTGAGCCACCACCACCCGGCAAGTTATGCGTACATTTTATCTATTTGTATTTGCTACTCATTATTCTATTGCTTCTGTAGACTCTTGGATATGTATCCATATATTTATGTATGTCCTTGTAGATCTCAAAATTTTTATGCTTGGGTATTTGGTTGTTATGGTATCTAATGAATGAGCTGTTGCAAAGACAGAAATTTACATAAATATGGTAGTTAATTGTTTCTGCCTTTTATTTTCATTCACTGTTCTACTCTTAAGAGCCAGCTCTAGCTGTGTGGTGGTGGCCCACGTCTTTAATCCCAGCACTCGGGAGGCAGAGGCAGGGGGATCTCTGAGTTCTAGGCCAGCCTGGTCTACAGAGTGATTCCAGGACAGCCAGTGATACACAGAGAAACCCTGGCTCGAAAAAAAAAGTAAAAAACCCCAAAAGACAAACAAACAAAAAAGAACCAGCTATATTGCCATAGTATATTAGTTATTGACATGTATGTAGTATTCCTGGGGAGTTAATACCACATTTTATATAGTTTGAAATTTTCTGAGTTTGCCCCCACTTGCCACTTCTACCAATATCCTATATGCATTCTCATATGGACCAATGTAATACTTTCTTTTTGGAAAACATATCCAGGAGTGAAATTGCTGAATTTTCTGCGTGGTTAATTTAACTGACTTATCTTCTCTCCCATCCATACAAGTTGGGTCTTTGGAACTTAAGTTCCTTTATGTCAAGTCATAGAAGTTTTCCATATGAATTATAAAACAAATTTATCAAGTAAACAAAACAAAAACACATAACCCTCCCCCATATTTTGGTTAGTTTTTAAAAAACATGTGTACATGTGGTCTCATGCTTATCTGTATACATGTGACTCAACAAACAAGATCCCAGAATTTCATGTGTGGGATGTAGTGGGAGCTGCGGGCCTGCTTTTCGTCCCACCCGGCTCCCGCATGGCTAGCTTTACACCAGAAATAACAACACACAAACTGTATTCTTTTAAACACTGCTTGACCCATTAACTCTAGCCCTTACAGGCTAATTCGCATATCCCGATCAACCCATCTCTAATAATCTGTGTAGCATCAGTCTTACCGGGAAAGATTCAGCATATCTAACCTGGCAGCTTGCTTCATGGTGTCTGCCTGGGAGAGGGGAGCATAGCCTCTGAGCTCACTTCCTCTTCCTCCCAGCATTCTGTTCTCTTTACTCCTCCCACCTATGTTTTAACCTATGAGGCCAAGCAGTTTATTACTCAACCAATGACCTTCCTCCATCTGAGGAGGGGACTGAATTATTTTATGGGAGTAAAATGTCTTTTAAGACTGAAAAAAAAATAAAGCTCATATTTCTTGATTGAAATGTGAGTACAGTAGAGACCCCATTGAAAAATACCATTTCTGCCCCCCCCCCCCCCCCAATCCCGGTCCCTACGCCCTGAAGGATGTTTTTGTGTAACTCAATCAGTCTGGAACCTGCTCTGTAGGCCAGGCTGGCTTCTAACTCAGAGATTTGCCTGCTTCTGCCTCCTGACTGCTGAGACTAAAGGTGCATGTCTCCATGCCTGGCTTCAAGCATTTGTATGAAAATGAAGGCAATCTGCACAGTTGATTTACTACATGTATGCACTTGCTCAGTGGCCGAGCTATACAGAGAAAGACATGTAAATAATAGAATAATGATTGACTCTTTGCCTGGTACCAAAAGCCATGTCTTATTATCTGTGGAAAAGATTGCACTTTTTTCCCCTAGGAAGTCTGAGTATCATTCTTAGAGAAATTCCACATGGGTGACCTTTCTCCTAATGTCACACCCTGTGCTCATATGGTCTCATTCTAGGGTGAATTACAACTTTATCAATCGGGGATATAGATAAGGTTTTTGGTCCTCATTTTTCTCATTTGGAATATGTTTTAGTTGTTTTCACAGACTGTTGTTTTCGTTCTATGAGATTGATGTTCATTTCCAAACCTGAAAATAAGCCACTTCTTTAGACTTAAATACTACTTTTTAATAGCTTTGGCCTTATTAATAGAAAGCCTTTAGAGTTAGTGATAATAGTAGTATGATAGTAGGAATAATTAACAAATTTTTATTTTATATCAAGCTTAGATGTCTCATTTAATGACATGTTACTTCAGCGGTTCAGCTGTTAACACACAGTCTTTTATAAACAGTTTTGTTGATGAAGGCAGGGATGATATTTTTCCATTTTACTGAACTGGGGAAGACTTATCTAAAATCCTGTAGCTGCTTAGAGAATCTGAGACTAAAACCCAGATGACTTACCTTTTGTCACCTTACCATTTTTAGTTTAATCATACCAGAGTCAGTATTTACTAGTTGATGGGACATTGACATTGGGAGATTGCCAAAGTGGTACTACATCTGAATTTGCTTTTATTATAACCTGGAATGACGGGGCTATTTCTTATCATTTGTTAGATAGGCTTAATTCTGCCTTACTTTTTCTTTGTATTTTATTTATTTATTTATTTTTTAATTTATTTATTAAGGATTTCTGCCTCCTCCCTGCCTCCCATTTCCCTCCCCCTCCCCTGATCAAGTCCCCCTTGGCTCATGGGATCTTAACTTTTTTTTTTTTGGTTTTTCGAGACAGGGTTTCTCTGTGGTTTTGGAACCTGTCCTGGAACTAGCTCTTGTAGACCAGGCTGGTCTCGAAGTCAGGGATCTTAACTTTGTTCTTAGAAAGTGTTTTATCACTTTAAGTGAATATAGCCAAATATGGTGGCACATGTGTAAATCCCAGCATTTGGGAGAGAGAGGTAAGCAGGTCAGGAATTTGAGGTAGCTACATAGTGAGTTTGGGCTTCTTGAGACCTTTGTTTTTGTCTGTAGAAACAAAACAAGTTTATTATCTACACTTAGGTAGGTTGTTTTTTTTTTTTTTTTCAGGTTATGAAAGTGCCTTCCTAAAGAGGACTAAGATTGGATCTCACTAGTAGAGTATGCTTGGTATAGTGGGATTTATTTTAGAGGCCACACTGGTAGAGCTCGTGATCCAAATAGACAGGTGGTTGTTTTCAGTGAGAAGAAGTGTCAGATAATATTGAGATTTGGAGTTTGCATTTCTGGAAAGGACATTGTCATTCACAGAAATAAGGAAGTGAAACAATACAGCAAGATTGTTTTTGAAAATTAGATTGAAAAGCTGTTGGGTATTCTGGGAGAAGATGTCAGGTGGGTAGTTTGAAACTTGGGCCTTAGATTCGTGTCTTCAGTAACCAGTTGAAGAGTGACAGAAGAGGAAGCTGTATCAGGAAGGTGAGGAATCTGCATGTTGGAAGTGAGAAGGGGGCCATGGGAAGTAGATTGGGGGCCATGGGAAATATTGGGGTATTACTGAGCATGCACTCTGTTGGTGCTCTGTTACTACTTACTGTTGCTTGCCTACAGAAGGAAGGGTTGCAATGAGTCCATTGTGGTGGGGAGGCGTGGCAGCAAGTGACAGGCATTGCTGCAGGAGCCACAAGCAGGATGCAGAGAAAGGAGTATGACTGTGTACTCTCAAAGCCCATCCCCAGTGGCGTACTAGCTGCAGCAAGGCAGCCTCTCCTAAAGCTCCCCTAACAGCACCACCAAGTGTTCAAATGCCTGAGGTTTTTAGTACATTTTACATTCACATCATCATAGGTACATGGACAAGGAAAGAACCCCCAGCCTTAGGAGGAACTTGAGGTGCTTCCAACAGAAGACGTTTGCACAGGATTAGGTTAATCACTTGTAGAGTGAAGAGGCTATGAGACGGACTTGGTACTAAAGTAGAGCAGAGGTCGAATCAGCAGATGCTGGAGGTGCTGAAAAGATGAGGTTTGGTGTGGGCTCATTCCAGTCAGCCTCCTTTGTGACTGTCCAATAGTTCTTAGAAACTAGACCATAAGGTTGGGAAGGGCTGAGATTGGGGCCTTTCCTGAGTGCATGGGAGAGGTGAGACGCTTGAGGGTGGTAGGAGGTTATTTCATAGACAGAGCAGAGATGAGTGAGGAAAACCCTGTGGTGTGGCAGTAGGTGGATAGGTGCTGGTGGAAGCTAATGCTTTAAAGGTCAGGTTGGAATTGTCAGCGTTTTCAACTGTAAAAGCTTTACAGAATTAACAAGAGTTCTGAGGATGTCTGCAGCCTGGCCTAGGTTTATTTCCCTTAAACATTGTTGACTTTCTCTGAACTTTGAAACAGAAGTAACTAAGCCTATAGGTGGATCTCTGCGATTGAGGCCAGCTTGGTCTACAGAGTGAGTTCCATGACAGCCAGGGCTACACAGAGAAACCCTGTCTCAAAAAACCAAAACAAACAAACAAACAAACAACTCTCCCCAAAAAAACAAAACCCCCAAACAAAACCAAACAAGGAAGCAGCAAATTTTCTAATGCTGTAGTAACTAAGTTCATAAGCTCTACTTACTCTATATTGTGAGTTATGAATTACTCTGAATTTCCCCTCCATGTATCCTTTATCTCTCCTAATCCTTTCCTCCCTGCTTCTTACCCTTTTCCCTCTTTGTGGTGCTGGGGCAAACACACTGGTCTTACACATGAGTCTACCACTTACCTACATCCCCCACATAGCTTTCTTTTTCATTTTTTGAAGTCAATTTTTACTTTCTTTAAAGGAGAGATGAAGAAAACCCTGAAGGATGAGATTGAAGCCATTCTTAAGAAGAGGATTATGGTGCTAGATGGTGGAATGGGGACCATGATCCAGCAGTACAAACTGAATGAAGAGAGTTTCCAAGGTCAAGAATTTAAAGATCACACCAGGCCGCTGAAAGGCAACAATGACATCTTAAGTATAACTCAACCCGATATTATTTACCAAATTCATAAGGTGAGTTATTTCCAGGCTCTTAAACATTCGTTCAGGTTATTTCATGTATCAGGCTCAGACTGTCATGACTTGTACTCTAGAGAATATGGGAAAAGGATGTGATTTATTAAAAAAAAGCAGGTATTTCACACCAGGTAAGTTACACTCTGTGTTAGTTGGTCAGTTGGGATAAGCAGATGACAGAGGAAGGTTGGTTTTTTGTTTTGGCCTTTGTAGCATTTAGACTTTAGTTAAAAAGCCATAAATCCTGAAACAAATTAGGAGTCTCATGTTTCCCTATTAATACCCTGTGAAGATGCACTGGAAGATGGTGTCTAAGTTTATGTTGCTATAGAAATTCTCAGATGACTCAAGCAACAACCTACCTTCCTTCCTTCCTTCCTTCCTTCCTTCCTTCCTTCCTTCCTTCCTTCCTTCCTTCCTATCTATCTTATCTATCTCATCTATCTATCTATCTATCTATCTATCTATCTATCTATCTATCTATCTATCTATCTATCTATCTATCTATCTATCTACCTGGCTCAGAGAGAGGGTACAGTGCATTGTGGCAGAAAGGTATGGTAGTGTTTATGGTGGAGGGAGCAGTTAATTGTTACATGACATTGATCATGTTACTGGGTGCTGATCAGGGAGCAGAGAGACTGGGTAGTACCCTCCTTCCTCCAGGTTGGCCCACTTCCTAAGGGTTCTGCAACCTCCCTGAAACAGTGCTACCAGTTGGGACCAAGTCCTTAAACATGAGTCTAAGTACATTTTGCATTCAGATCATAGCAATATGCTTTACACACTATGCTTTCCTATTCAGTGGTGCTTTGGTGGCCTCCCCATGTCATAGACATACAAAGTGGCTTTTTAGGCGCCATATGACATGTAATAAAGTTACTTTAGTTATCTCTCTCTTGATGACCACTATTATAAATATGCTCATCTTGGCTTTCATTTTCAGTTCTGCAAACATCAGCTTAGGAAAGACTAAGTTTGTTAACTGTTAGAAAATAAAGAAGTCCAGACTGGGTCAGACTGAGATGGAGATGTTGTCCAGACAGAGAAACTAGGAAGGCAGGTTAAATAGGCAGAGTGGTATGGTATCAAGTTCTCAGTGTTCCAGGAAGGTTGCAAATATAGGAATAGGAGGTGCAGACCAAAAAAAAAAAAAAAAAAAATACTCAGAATTTGATTTCTTAGGGGCGGTGCAGTTCTCAGTGCATGTCAGTTATGTTAAAGTACCGAGGTGTGGAGAACAGAGCTGGTGGCTCCTGAGTGCCCAGGGTGTGCCAGCTACTTGAAGTCCTGGCCGATATTACCGTATAGACTAACTGTTGGCAGAAAATGATGTTAATACTTTAGATGAGGAGTTCAATACTCAGAAACTTTAAGGAACTTGACAGGCAGGATTCTAGTTATTGCCTAGCCACTGCCCCTTAAAGTTTGTATGTTTTTTCCCTTAAAAACAGCAGCAACAACAAAAAAATTAAAACAAAAAAAAACAGAATTTAAGGAATGTAACTAAACTTATATAACTTAATGTATTATTTTTGTTTGAATTTATGTGCTGGTCTTACGTATGTCTTTCTGTGAAATCCTTCCACCTGCTTGCATCTCTAGTCTTGAGGGTATTGTCTTTTATGTTTGGTGACAAAATGAAAAGATGTGTTTATTATTGGGGCCATGGACTCTCAAGTTCACAGTAGCTGACTTACTCTATTTTGTTGCAGGAATACTTGCTAGCTGGAGCAGATATCATTGAAACAAACACTTTCAGCAGCACTTGTATTGCCCAAGCTGACTATGGCCTTGAACACTTGGTGAGACTTTTCTGTCTAATATACTTATGGCGTATTAGTATCTATTGCACTGGAGATTGCTAGTGACAGAACCGCTTGAAGTGGCTGTCATTCTAATCCTAATTCTCAGGGATCATGGCTGGAACCTCTTCTGCTTATTAGGGTAGCAGCCCATCATTGCAGCTGGCTTTTGGGGGCAAGTAATAGTCAACTAACAGGATCCTTTGGTAAAGGCAGGATCACTGACTGTGAACCTGTACATGGGAGTAAATGGCTGTGGCTGTTCTAGTGCAGAAATGGACAACTAGATGGGCTATGAGCCACAGTGCACCCAATCCTGTTTTCAGGATATTCTGGTTTGTTAATTGCACAATTTGAGGTGTCAAAGTGGTTAAAGGACTTGATACAGATCACAAATCTAGGAACACTTGTTGATGTGTGAACAGCTTCTGAAGGGTCCCATCACTTGTAGACTGCTTTGCATATGTGAGTCATTTTCATATGAAAATATTATTTTGTTTGCATATATATCTGTGTACTTATGAGTGTGCTTGGTGCCTGTGGAAGCCAGAAGAGGGTATTGGGTCTCCTGGAACTGGATTAGCAGGTGATTGTAAACTACCATGTGCATGCTGGAAATTGAACTCAGGTCCTCTGGAAGAGCATTCAATGCTCTTAATTAGTGGTCCATCTCTCCAGGCCACTTTATCATATTTTTTTCTTCCAGAGACAGGGTGTCTCTGTGTAGTTTTGGAACTCAAGACGTATACCAGGCTGTCCTTGAATTCAGAGATCTGCCTGCCTCTGCCCCCCCACCCCCCAGTGCTGGGATTAAAGGCGTGTGCCACCACTACTGACAGGATTTTTCAGGTGTTAATAATGCACAGAAAGTTTAGAACTGCTTCTTCCCATCATCGTCCAGTAATAAAATCAGGGCCAAGAAAATCTGCCATGAGAACTGCACTCTTAATCTTAGGTTTCCTCTCTTGAATGTTGCTTTTCCCATTAGAATACTTTTTCCTCTTATTTTCTTTAAAGACAGCATATCATTTTATAGCCTTGGCACACTTTTAAATTCACCCTCTTAGCTTTCCCCAGTGCTAAGATTATAGACTACCACATCTGAGTGAAAATATTTTATCAGTTTGTGGACTATTTGCTTTATCAACTTATTTGACCTTGTAGATGTGCAGATACCAGCCTTACAGTGGGTGGTTTCACTCAGACGAGTTCAACTAAGAATTAGCTAGTTACAATACCTTGCTGAATGGAGGAAAAGCAGGGCAGACTAACTTCAGTGGTTGATATGTTAGGCCTACCGGATGAACAAGTGCTCTGCAGATGTGGCCAGAAGAGCTGCTGAGGAGATAACTCTGCAGACAGGTAAGGGACATTCTCTTTCTTTGTGGCACACACACAAGTTCTTTGATGTTCTCAACTCTGATGTGCAGTTTTCCTTCACATCATGTTTGGCTTGGGAGCAGATAATCTACTTGTTCGCAGGGTACTTCCCATCGTACCATAGAGAAGCATTCAGTGTCTCTGAAGTACACTGTCCCTGTGGACCTCCGGTTCAGGGTTTTCTCTTTTACCCTGATGATGCTCATAGCCTGACTTGGTAGCTAGGCACATCACTGGGTTATTAAATAGCAACTGGCTGGTTTGATTTTGATTATTATTTGAGTATTTGATCTTGTCCTTCAAAAGCTGCCTTATTCTCCATGCCTGACTTACTTAAGCAGTGATTGCCTTTTGAGCATTTTCTCATGAAGACTACTGATGACCCAATTGCTCTTCCTGGCTGACAGAAGGATGCAGCATTTGATTTCATCTTGCTGGGACTAAAGTGGTTCTTGAAATAACCAGCCTCTGGCTAGCTGCCATCAGAACGCTGCTAGTGGGAGGCTTTGAGACAGGGAAAGCAGTAGAAAAAATATATTGAGCCCTGAAAGATTTGGAAGTGTGCAGTCATTGCCAGCAGGAACGATGGGAAGAAATTGTTAGGAAGTAACTGACAGCATACTAATGAAGAAGACCAAAGCAGTTTACAAGGAAATCTGTTTCTGAGAGATGTTTAAGTTCATGGACTTGCAGAGCCTGTTACCCCAACAGAGAGGTGGTACCTGTCAACGCTATTATTCAGCACTGGGGAAGATAAAGAACCTTTTCATAGGCTGAAATAATTTCTTTTTTTCTCTGTTTGTTTTGAGGCAGGCTTGGAGCCCAAGGCTGATCTCAACCAGTGTTGCAGAGGAGGACCTTGAACTCTTGATTCTCCTGCCTCTACCTCCCACGTGCTAAAATCACCGAAGTGTGCTGTCATGCCCAGCCGTCATTAGCTAGTTGGCAGTCTTCTCCTGTGTATTGTAAAGCACAGTTCAGATTATGCTACTAATCACCAAGTAATGAGTTCTAGGACTCCTGGCTTTTGTTCTGATATGTATGTGAGCACAACTTTCCAGGCTGCTACAGAAACAAGTTTACTTCTGGCCTAGAGGCAAGATTTTTTAAAAAAGATTTATTTATCTTTATTTTATGTGCATTGATGTTTTGCCTGCATATATTTCTGTGTGAGTGTGCGAAGCCACCTGGAACTAGAATTATAGACAGTTGAGAGCTGCCATGTTTTGGGAATTGAAAACAGGTCCTCTGGAAGAACAGCCAATTCTCTTAACCATTGAATCCTCTCTCTAACCCCGAGGCAAGATTTTTTAAAGAACTAACTAGAGCAATATTCATTCTGCTTCATACTGGAATTTCAGGCTTTTTAATTATTAACTCTAATATAGTATTTACTCTAGTGAAAAGCCTGCAGTATAGTACCATAAAGCATTTCACATTATGTTCTAATGTGAGGCACCTTGTTAAATTCAGGACTTTGGGTCCTTCTTAAGAATAGGGAGAAAGTATGCCAAAACATAGCTGTAATAGAAAGGGTGCATGTAGAATACTTGGATTTGAAGTTTGAGAGTTCTTTTGAATATAATATAATATGTACATATCCCTTTTATTGTGTGATTTTCCTAGTCATGAACAAATATGTTAAGAGAATCTGTCATCTCAGCGACATAAAAATTAAATAGCCTTTTATTAATTAGTTCAGTAGTTTTGTTTCAAATGAATTTTGAAAAAATTAGGCTTTTAGGACTTTTTAGGTTTCTGAGCTATAGAGGATTATAGCCTTATTGTCAAGGAAAAGTCTCGCTCACCCCCTTTTTTCTTTACTGGGGGAGTTGAACCAGGATGAGTGCGTTGAGTGTGGTAAGCAAGCACTTTACCACTAGGTCTCAGTCCCAGCCCTTTTTATTTTATTTTGGGTTGGATTCCTAGTAGGTAGCCCAGGTCAACCTCCAACTCACAGACTTGCTTCTGACTCCTTAGAACTGAGATTATAGGTTTGTGTTACTGCACTTGATCCTTGAGTTTGAGGATTTATACCAAAAAGTTTGAGCAGATTGTGATTTCACACCTTTTGTTTTTTTCTTTTCCCAAAGGAATCAAGAGGTTTGTGGCTGGAGCTCTGGGCCCTACTAACAAGACACTTTCTGTCTCCCCATCTGTGGAAAGGCCAGATTATAGGAATGTCAGTGAGTATTCATTACATACTGTAGATCATGGACCTTGGTGAAGTGCTTTAGCAATCTCTAAGTCTACAAAGTGAGACCTCAGAATTGTGACTGTGTCTGTGTCAAAGGCTTACAATAGTAAATACTGAAATAACCTGAAATACTCTAAAGTATTGTCTTCTGGCTGGGCGTTGGTAGCGTATGCCTTCAATCCCAGCACTCGGGTGGCAGAGGCAGGCTGATCTCTGTGAGTTCGAGGCCAGTCTGGTCTACAAGAGCTAGTTCCAGGACAGGCTCCAAAGCTACAGAGAAACCCTGTCTCGAAAAAACAGTTACAACAAAAAAAATTGTCCTCTGGAGAGGTGGCTTCTCTGAACTAGGGGTGAGGAGCAGTGAAATTTATAACTTTTTATTATAGATTTAGCCTGTGATATTTCCAGATCTCATTTATTTTATTATGTTGTATTTTTTACTTCTGTGTGTGTGCGCGCGCGTGCGTGCGCGTCTGTAAAATCCAGATGAGGTATTGAGTCATCTGGAACTGGAATTATAGGCAGTTGAAGCCTATATAGGCAGTGGGTGCTGCGTTCTCTCTGGTCCTCTGGAAGAGTGGCAAGTACTCTTAACTGCTGAGCCATCTCTCTAGCCCCTAAATCCCGTTTCTTAGATTTGTCTCTTAATGTGTTAAGATGATTTATGGAAAGAGTGATTGATGTTTTTATTTAAAAGATGCTGAGAATAGAGTACACAGTTAACCACTTAATGTATCTTCCCACTCGTAGCTCATGTGAGAAGTGGGGGGCTCATGGCAGAATTTTAGGATAACTTTGTTGATTATTTCCTACCACTGTGTTTGGTTTTTAGACAAAGTGTTGTCCTTAAGCAATTACATTGTAAACGTTCATTGTTTCACAAGTGCAGCCTTGAGCTTGGCACACCCTGGTGTCATTCAGAAGGTGGGGTTTCTGATGCGCTGACTGTGATTTGTTTTCTGCAGCATTTGATGAGCTTGTTGAAGCATACCAGGAGCAGGCCAAAGGACTGCTGGATGGTGGCGTGGATATCTTACTCATTGAAACTATTTTCGATACAGCCAATGCCAAAGTAAGTGAGGGGCAAATGGAGTGGGATGATGGAGGGGTTGTGAAGACTCCTCTACAGTTAGAAGATAATAATAGCTACTATTGAATTTAAGTAAGTTTCTTGTGTTTGCTCTGTTTTAGTCTTTCTCTGATTGACTCTTTCATGTGCACCACACCTGAGTCTAGGAATCATACTTCCTTTCTTTGATTTATGTTCTCTGCTCTTTTTGTTTTGTATTGGAGTTTTAAAAATTATGTGTGTGTCTGGGTATATGCACGTCAGTACAGATGCCTAGAGTTCAGATGCCTAGATGTTCAGAGTCTAGATGCATCTGATTCCACCTATAGCTGGAGTTACCTGTGGTTTTGAGCTGCCTGATACGGTTGCTGGGAATAAAACTTGGGCTGTCTGGAAGAGCAGTGTGTGTTCTCCTAACCATGGAACTAGCAGATGTGCAACTGGAAAGAAGCACAGTGTTGTTTTTATTGGGTACGTGGGTAGCCAGGCAAGACTGTAAAGCACTAGGATAGTTTATTTTTTTATTTTATTTTATTTTATTTTATTTTATTTTTTTTTCGAGACAGGGTTTCTCTGTAGCTTTGGAGCCT
>NW_004949100.1:20831666-20841307 GCF_000317375.1 Microtus ochrogaster | reverse complement strand
ACTAGCTCTGTAGACCAGGCTGGCCTTGAACTCACAGAGATCCGCCTGCCTCTGCCTCCCGAGTGCTGGGATTAAAGGCGTGCGCCACCACCACCTGGCTTGTATAAGAATTTTTAACCCTTTATTTTGGATACATGTGTGTATGTGTGTGAGTAGGTGAGTGCCACAGTGCGTCAGTGTTTGTCCCTGGACAGCTTGGGGAGTCACTTCTTTGTTTCCCTTGATCAAACTTAGGTTGTCAGGCTTGGCAGCAGGCGCCTTTACCCACTGAATCATCTTTCAGGCCCCATATATTCTTTTTTATACTAGAAGTTTTTCTAATGATATATTTGGAATTTATTTTGGAGTATGAAGTAGGGAAGACATTAGTGTAAGATTATTTCATTTTCCCAATACTATCTTCATTTTTCATTAATTTTTTTTCATTTTATGTGTTTATGTGTTTTTGCTTGCATGCATGTTTGTGCACCATGTATGTACCTGATGCCCATAGAGGCAAGAGAGGGCATGGGATCCCCTGGAATTGGGGCTGCAGAAGGTTTTGAACCATCATGCAGGTGGTGGGAATTGAAGCAGGGTCATCTGTAAGCAACTGTTGAACCGTCTCTCTAGCCCAAAATACTTTATTATTTCTCAATGATATGAAAGATGCATAAGACGGCCTGTCCTGTTTTTTTTGTCAGCTTTGTATAAGTCAGGGTCATTGGGAAGAGGGAACTTCAGCTGAGAAAATGTTTCCATCAGATTGGCCTGTAAGAAGGTGTATGGTTGATATGTGAGGGCCCCACTGTGGGTGGTACCACTCTGTGGCAGATGGTCCTGCATTATATAAGGAGACTTACTAAGGCATGGGGAGTAAACGAGTAAGCAGCATTCCTCCATGGTCTCTGCTTTAGTTCCTGTCCCCAAGTTCTTGTTCCCAAGTTCCTGCTTTGGCTTCTCCTTTGATGGACTGTAACCTGTAAGCCAGATAAACCATTTCCTAAGTTGCTTTTGGTCATGGTGTTTAAGCACAGCAATGGAAGCCTTGACTAAGATACCCTAAATTCTATAGTCCTTTCCAGAACTCTGTTCTTGTGGCATTACTGTATTGGTTGCTGCAGCTTTAGAATAGCTTGAGTGACTGGTAGGCTTAGCCCCTTTTACTAATCCCATCCTTTTACCTAGAACTTTTCTGCCTATTCTGATGTGTTTGTTTTCCATAAGATTTTAAGGTTGTAAAATCTTACACAATTAGGCAGTGGTGGCTCAAAGCTGGACAGTGGTGGCGCATGCCTTTAATGACAGCACTCAGAAGGCAGAGGCAGGCAGATCTCTGTGTGTTTGAGGCTAGCCTAGTTTACCAAGAGAATTCCAGGACAGCCAGGGCTGTTACACAGAGAAACTCATTCTTGAAAAAACAAAATAAAAAACAAACAAAAGATTTTAAGGGACTGCCAGGTGGTGGTGGCGCACACCTTTAATCCTAGTACTCAGGAGGTAGGTTCAGGCAGATCTCTGAATTCAAGACTAGTTTGGTCCAGAGTGGCAAGAACTATACAGCAAAACCATGTCTGGAAAAGCAACAAAAATAATAAAAAAATTAAAACCCCAAAAAGCAACAACAACAAAAACAAACAATAACAAAAAATTTAAAGGATTTTTTTTTTGTAGTTCTAAAATAGTAATTCCAGTTTGTTTATGTGACAGTCTTGCTATGTAGCCCAGATTAACCTAGAACTGGTCTCATAGGCTGTCCTGAAACCTGAGGTCCCTCTGCCTCAGTCTTTCAAGTATTGGCATTGGAGGTGTACATCACCATACCAGCATTAATATTGTTGACTTAAGAGCTTTCCTTGAGGAAAACAAAGAGACAAACAAACAAAAAACAAAAAGCCCCCCACTACTGGAAAAGGTTGAATTAATGACAAGTTGCATTCCAATTGCAGATGTGTTCATCTTTACATGGTGACTAATACAAGGAAGAAGAAGTAGAAAGATCACTGCTTGAAGCTTAAACATGGACTTTTAACAGAGAGGAGTAGTTACAACCCAAGCTCACGATAACTTTTCTAGTACTGCACATCTGTGGTTCTTATGACTGCCGTTGATGTATATGAAAGGCTGATAAAATAGGCAGGACATTGTTGTAGTTAATTTATTTTAATTGAGGGAGGAAAGAAAGAAAAGTTAGCTCTTCAGCTCCTCTTCAGAAGAAATAACTAGCTTGTTGGTAAACTCATGTTTTTATTTCTTATTTTTTTTTTATGATTCTGGGGTTGAACCTCGAACCTTGTGTACCATGCTAGGCAGGGTTCCACTACTGAGCTTTTCCTATATTTGAGCATTCATTGGCGTGTATAGTGTTACCTTACCTGAGGATTGCTTAGCATGTACAGTGTTAAATATGATGTTTCCTTACACAGCATTTGTTAGCCTGTACTATGTTACTCTTGAGGTTCCCTACCTCAGCATTGGTTAGCATGTACCGTGTTACACATGAGATTCCCTTACCTGAGCATTGGTTAGCATGTACCATGTTACACATGAGATTCCCTTACCTGAGCAATGGTTAGCATGTACCGTGTTACACTAGAGATTCCCTTACTTGAGCATTGGTTAGCATGTACCGTGTTACACTTGAGAAGGGATGTTAGGCATGTAGGGCAGATTCCTTTTCTTCAGCTTGGGGCCTTACCTGCCTGAAGAGGTCTTGGGAAGGGGTTTTGTGATCAGGCAGTTAGTTAACGTTGGGCATTTCACAGAAATAATGTATTTTTCTTTCTTTCTTTCTTTTTTTTTTTAATAGGCAGCCTTGTTTGCACTCCAGAAACTCTTTGAAGAGAATTATGCTCCTCCCCGACCTATCTTTGTAAGTTCTTAAATATGTACCTGACAATCCCTCTCCCTCTTTAAAAAAATTCTTTTGTAATTAGGGCTTTTGTGTAGGTTTTTTTCCTTCCTGGAATAGTAGAGTATCTTTTAGAAACTACCCTTCTGTTCACCTCCCTGCTATCCATAGCTACCTACCTCTGGAGAGATAACAAAAACTAGCCTAGATGTGTCTGATGGAGGATAGGCTGTCCAAAAGAGGTCAAAGCCTTGACAGCTGTCTCTAGGGCTTGTAGAGGAATGTGTGTGGGCATATGACTTATAAAGCTGCTTAGTGTTTTCTTGCCTTTGTCCTTCAAAAGACTAATAAGGGTTTTGTCACTAAGATGGGTTTTGCCATGTGAATATAGCCAGAGCGATGCCAAAATAAGAGGGATCCTTTCCCCATTTTATTTGTTAGCAGAAAAGCATTGTGGGTAGTTATAGTTTAAAAACTAAGATTTCTAGTTGATGGCACCTAAAAATTTCAGACATATGTAGATCTCAAACTTCCCAGGAAATGTAGATAATGTGGTTGGGACTGGCCAAGTTTCCCAAGGGATACTTTGTGTAATATTCAGCTAATTAGGGCTAAAAATTATATTCTGCATATTCTTATCCATTAAAAAATTTTTTAGATCAGGTCCTATAATCAGTTAGTTGATTATATCCATTCTGCCATTTCTCTTCCTCATGAAAGAATGAAGAACTCCACTGGCTTGTTTCACTTTGTCTTTGTGACCATACTCTTTACCAGGGTCTGTATTGTTGATCTGTTTACATTGTTAATTCAGATTTCTGGGACCATTGTTGATAAAAGTGGACGGACTCTTTCTGGCCAGACAGGAGAGGCATTTGTCATCAGCGTGTCTCATTCAGACCCACTGTGGTGAGTGACTCTTTCATTTGGGGCACTTTTACTGGGGGCACATAAAATGGCCCCAGAGAGGCCTTGCTTCTGTGTTTCTACTGCATCATTGCCATGGAGCACTGGACTTCCTCTAGTCTCTGAGACTTAAGGGCTTCAAGGCTTCTGGAATAAATAGGTCACACTGATATCAGGAGAGTTCTCTTCTAGGCAGTTAAGTGTTTGCTGTGAGTCTGCTTATAATTTAAGACTGTGCTTGGCTGGATTTTAGGCTATTAACGCTCAGTTGACATTTTCAGAACAGTGATTGCAAGTGTTGTGGCAGTGTCCCTCTCAATTTGTGGAACAGCAGAAGCAGTCTGGAGTAAAATAAAGTAGGGATGTTAAAGGTCAGGTTTTTATCTTTTATATAGAAGTTAGCAGTCATTGAAAAGAGTCAACATGGGAAACTGTTATTTAATGATTGACTGTTATCACAGACTCTTTGTTAACAAAGAGCAGTAGAATCCTGTATTATTCATTTATCATTCATTGAAATCCAGCTATTGTCCTGGAATACTGGCCAAGTGAAGTAGTCCACATTAAAGAGAAACACTTCACTAAATGAGAACTAAAACATGACTCACTAGGTGAAGGTGCTTGCTGCTAAGCTTGGTGACCTGATTTGATCACCAGGACCCACATGGGAGGCGAGAACCCACACCTGCAGACTGTCCTCTGACTTCCAGATGTACATGCCTCCCTTGTATTCCCTCTCTCCAAATACAAATGGTGAAACAGATGGTGCTGTACAGAAATAGTGAAGGAAATCTGGCTGTATGTAGTGGTAGGTCCTTGTAGGACTCAGAGATGGCTCTTTAGACATGGTAACATCTGAACTATGTTGACTTGAGCCAGAGTTTGCTAAGTAGATAGGCAGGATACATGGATGTGTCAGAGTGACTTAATGTCAGTATGAGAACTGGATAGTTGATAAGGAATGTCCGTATGTGATATTTCATTTGAGCTTTATTAGAACTCTAAGAATTGAGTTGGGCATTACTTGCTTCTTATCTCTAGTTACTTGTAGTTAAAGACTGATTGACTGGGTAATGTCAACTGTGGAAAAGAAAATTAGCATTGGAACTAAGTTTGGAAAACATTCAAACAACCTTACTAGTTGATAACACAATGATTTACAGTGTTATTTGCAATATGCTGAATCCATATTACAGTAGCTGTCTTGGTTACTTTTTTCTTGCTGTGATAAAACACCATGACCAAGACAATTTATAAAAGAAAGCACTTAATTTAGGGCTTACAGTTTCAGACTATTAGAGTTCCTGACCGTCATGGTAGAGACCATGGCAGCAGACAGGCGTGGTGCTGGAGCAGTAGTTGAGAGCTCCCATCTTGAGACCAAACCACTAGGCAGAGAATGATGAAAGTCTTAAGAAACCTTGAAGTCTTCCTCCTGTGACATTCCTCTTCAAATGAGGCCAGATCTCCTATACTTTCCCAGTTTCACCAACTGATATGTGTGCACCTCTGAGGGCCATTCTTACCCATAACACCCTAGTGACCTACGCTGAAAGTTACCAAATGCACTGGTAAAATATCTAAACTGGAAAGGTCTGTTCAGTTGTAAGTTAACCATGCATGGGACCTTGCAGCCCCCTTTTTATGTGTTTGTTTTTGAGTCAGCATCTCCTGAAGCTTAGACTGGTCTCACACTTGCTGTGGCATTGTGGAGACCTCCTGCCTCTGCCTCCTGAGTGCTGGGATTACAGACATCTACCATCATGCCTGGACCTGGATTTAGCAGTCTTAAGGGAGATGTGAGGATCAGTTGAAAATCAGTGATCAGAGAATCGTGTTTGCTTTAGATCAGGTACACAACAACAGCAACAACAAGCAGAAAGCAGAATTTTTTATACTCCCTCCCTGCCCACACTGCACCAGTTTTCCCTGTTAACATCTTGCCTTGGTATGGTAGGGTATTAATACATTATTAACTGAATACTAATCTACGTTAGAGCTCTCTTGTGTACATTCTGTGGATCTTTGCAAATATGCAGTGACACATATCTGCTATTTTAAGATCATACGGAATAGTTTTATTCACCAAAAAATCCTGGATTTCTATACGTATTCATCTCTTCATTATAACTTTTATGCATAAATATTTTGAATGACAGATGATGCTTCTGAAATCTGCTTACTGATTTTTTTTTTTTTTTTTTTAGCATTGGATTAAATTGTGCTCTGGGTGCAGCTGAAATGAGACCTTTCATTGAAACAATTGGAAAATGTACAACAGCCTATGTCCTCTGTTACCCAAATGCAGGTGTGTTTATAAGGGGGCGTTGCATGCGAAGAACTTGATATATTCAAATCATGGTAATTTGGATAACTTCTTAATTTGGAGAATTTATATTGTAGGTGTGTGTGTATACATATAGTGGAGGGAGGGAGAGAGAAGGAGGGAGGGAGGCTCAAGTGTGTCTGTTTATTTAAGACTCAACATGAATTTTGCCAAAAACAAAACAAAACATTGAGTATTTGGCTTTATACTAGTGCTTCCCCTTAAGCCTGAAAGAATAGTTTTGCTCAGCAGAACAGTTTTAGTTAGGGCGTATCTTCAGGAAATTAGTCTAGCTTTGTCACTAGTAAGGGTTTTACCGTGTGAATATAGCTAGAGCGATGCCAAAATAAGAGGGGTCCTTTCCCCATTTTATTTGTTAGCAGAAAAGCATTGTGGGTAGTTATATTTTAAAAACTAAGATTTCTAGTTGATGGCACCTAAAAATTTCAGACATATGTAGATCTCAAACTTCCCAGGAAATGTTGATAATGTGGTCGGGACTGGCCAAGTTTCCCAGGGGATACTTTGTGTACTATTCAGCTAATTAGGGCTAAAAATTATATTCTGCATATTCTTATCCAAATGTATACATTAAAAAAATTAAAATATTTTTATTAGTATGTGTGTAAATGATCTATATATGTGGGTGCAATTACTTGTGTGTCATGGCGTGCATATGGAGGTCAAAGGATAACTTTTAGGAATTGATTCTCTCTTTCCACTGTGGGTTTTGAGACTTGAACACATCTCACCAGCCTCAAGTATATACATTTTAAAATGCATAAAAATGGTTTGGACAGATGGTTCAGTGGTTGAAAACACTTGTTCTTGCCAAGGACCTGGGATTAATATCCAGCCCCCATATGTTGGTTCACAGCCATCCATAACTCCAGTTCCAGGAACTCTGACACCCTCTTCTGACCCCTTTGGCACCAGGCCACATAAATTTAAGCAAAATACATCTTTAAAAATGCATACTTTATTTTATTTTCCTTTGGTATTCCTTTGGTAATTAGGGGCAGGGCATGACTCCAGTAGGAAACTAGATAGTCAAAGGATAAGGTATCAGGTTATACTAAAGAGAGATAAACATTTACTTTAAAAACAAAGATGTCACAAGCTCTAGGTAAAAGATACACATGGGAAATAGCTCAGATACTATGAAACCTTTTATGCTATCTGAAATACAGTAGAAGTATTTAACTAATTTAAAGAAGGCTGGTATTTCTTATTTTTGGTTGCATTGCATGTCAGATGTTCATTAGTTCAAAGGCTATGGGATTGTGTACAGGGTGTCTTCCACACAAGCAGTTTTGTAGGACGAATGAGTTTATCTTATTGTGAGGGGTTCGGAGGTGGAGGCTGGAGCACTCTGTTCCAAATGGGAGTAAAAGAAAAGTGAATGTTCTTCAAATTTTGTTCTTGTTGTTATGCTATCTGTTCTGTAAATACTGTATTGTTATTATTCATTTTGTAAGCAGTTATAATTTGAGTGTCAATAGAGAATTGTGTAAATTTTAAAACACCTAGATATTTGTTAAGATACTTTTGAATAATGGTTGAAATGTCCTTTCTCAGGTCTTCCCAATACTTTTGGTGACTATGATGAAACACCATCCATGATGGCCAATCACCTAAAGGTCAGGGATCCATTCATTTCAGTTTTGAAAATATAGATAGTGTTATTTTAATTAATTAATTAATTAACTTTGAGATCCAGTTTCTCTTGCCTAAGGTGCTCTTAAACTTGTTGTCCTTCTGCCTCAACCTCCTGAATAGTTGGGGTTATAGAGGTATGTGCCAAAATGCATGATGGAAGATGGTATTTAGATTTAATATAATTTTCTTTCAAAATATTGTATATAATAACCAAATAAAGTCTAGGTAGTCTGAGAAAGTAGTAGAAGCATAAGGCAGACTTGACTGTCTGCTTTCTTAATGGTTGGCAGTGGTAGCTATTGGAAAATTCCTAGTGAAGTCGTCTCCAAACTGAATGACACGTAGCTCGCGACAGTGTCCCTTCTTCAACACTATCAAATAATGGCTACCCCTCTCCTTCACTTGAGACTGCGGGGTGGGTGAATTAGATGTCCACGTGCCTCCCTCTCTTGGGTGTACTCGCCATCTTTGAATCACGAGATGTCACTGCTGCTGTTGCTCAGTGCACTCATGTCATGATGAGTTTCCCTTCAGTTTTTGAGTTTCCAGATCTTGGCTCACTGATGCTTTCTCTTAGACTATTTCTGAGTCAGTTCATATAATTTCACTATCTTTTTTTGTTTGTTTCCACTGAGGGTTTTGCTACAGCCCAGACTGCTTTTGAGCTCATGATTCTCCTGCCTTAGTCTCCTGAGTAGTGAGATTATAATTTCAATTATCTTAAGTAGGTAATCTTGGTGCTCCGCTTTCTCAGCCTCTTTATTTATTTCTTCACTCACTAGACTCTGGTTATTCCAGACCCTGCTGATCAGTATGGCGCCTTACCTGTGTGTTTGATGAAATGCTTGAAACATGACTAATGTGGCAGAGGGCATTCATTTTTTTATTTAAAAAAATTTAAATTAAATTGAAAAACTGATACTCATATGTTATTTGAAAATGTGTTATCCATTTCATATTCATTGTGGTCATATGGGTAAAAACCAGTTTCTTTTCATCAGAAAGGCAAATAAAATTACTTCTGTGTTTCAGACAACATAAAAGGTTTCATAGTATCTGTACTATGTCCTATGTGTATCTTTTACCTAGGGCTTGTGACAGTTTTTAATTTAAAGTGCAAGTAAATGTGTTTATCTCTCTTTAGTATCATCCCAGTTATTCAGGAAATATAGAAAGTAAATGCTCTTATGCTGAGTTTGTTTTGGTAACTTTTGAATTCAGATGAATTCACTTTCCCTAAGTACAGGACTTTGCTATGGATGGCTTGGTGAATATAGTTGGTGGTTGCTGTGGTTCAACACCCGATCATATCAGGTAATGGTTACCTCTTTTTTCCTGCTTTAAAATTTGTTTGGTTTTATTTGTTGATAATTTTTAATGATATTTTTATTATTTTTTGGAGAATTTTATACATGTACATAATTATTTTGATCATATTTACTCCCTAGTTCTCCTCTTTATGTGCCTTTGAGGCAGGGTCTGTCTTACTGTGTAGCTCACACTGGCCTGGTACTTAATATGTGTAGGTAGCTCGGGCTGGCCTTGAACCTGTGCCAATCTTCTTTACTTAGCTTCCCAAATCTGGGATTACAGCATATACCATCATGTCTGGCCTTTTATTTTGTATGTGTGTGTGTCTATGTATGTGTGTGTTTTCAGGGCCTACAAAGGTAGGCATTAGAATGGATATAGGATTTCTTGTAGCTGGCGTTGCAGGTATTTGTGAACTACCCAATTTTGTGGGTGCTGGCATTTGAGGCATTTTGATAGCCTCTTTGTCCTCTTCTGTTCTCTTCTCAAGACAAGGTCTCATTGTGTAGCTCTGTCTGGCACAGACCCTGTTGTATAGCTCAGGTTGTATAGCTCAGGTCTCATTGTGTAGCTCTGACTGGCACAGACCCTGTTGTATAGCTCAGGTTG
>NW_004949100.1:20827179-20831566 GCF_000317375.1 Microtus ochrogaster | reverse complement strand
CTGGCACAGACCCTGTTGTATAGCTCAGGTTGTATAGCTCAGGTCTCATTGTGTAGCTCTGACTGGCACAGACCCTGTTGTATAGCTCAGGTTGGCCTTAAACTCTTGGCACCACCTGTCTCAGTTTCCCGAGGATTGAGAATGTAGGTGTGAGCCACTTTGTCCAACCTAATATTTCCTGTGCTTATCAGCTCAGTTGTTCTACCCACAAGTTTGTATGTTTAAGTCTTAACCCTTGTACTTGGAATGTGACTGTGTGTGGAGGTGGTTGAAGGAACAGGTGGATCTGCCCATAATCGTGCACAGTCAGTGTCCGTGCAAGAACAAGATATAAGTGAACAGGTGAAAGAAGGTCGTATAGACACAAGACATCAGCAGTCTGCAGGCCGCAGGGAGAGAGAGGCCTTAGAAGAAGCACCATCAGCACCTCAGTCACAGACTGTCTATCAGCTGTGAGAGTCAGTTTCTTTGTGTACGCCTCGTTACTATGGCAGTGATAGTGCTTCATATTATGAAAAATACAAGCAAAAGCAGCTTTATATAAAGAAACACTCTAAAAATTAAAGTAGTACAGAAAAATTACAGTGAGTTGTCATGTACCTATCTCAGAGATACCATAATTTTCCATTTTGCTATTGTTATTTTGTCTGACACTGAACTTCTACCCCTGGAATATTGTAAACTCCATATAAGACTCCACCCGGGATATTCCCAGGTGGATAATTAGGTGCAGCACATGCCTCCATTAGGTTCTCTCCTACAGAGACAGTACCTAGCATCTTGAGGTCTAGAGGAATAGCCTCCTTGGTCCTGTGTGTCATTGCTTACTCAAGCTTTCAGGGGCCGGTGTGAAGGAAGGAGTGAAAAATGACAGTGCTGGTTATGGATATGTTTATTCTTATCATTTGTGGCTCTCAGAAAGATTAGGAGTCTTAGCCATTTCCCATAGAGTCAACAGTGATTGTGTTTTCAGCCAGCCCTTACTGTTCCGTGTATGTGCACATAATATATTTCTTTAGCTGAGTTACCCAATACTTTTTTTTTTGTTTGTTTTTGTTAAACTACTTTTCTTGACTTCTCTGATAGAAGTCTTGGCTGGAACTTCCTGTGTACACTAGGCTGGCCTGGAACTCACAGAAGTCTGCCTGCTTCTGCCTTCTGAGTGCTGGGCTTAAAGGTGTGCACCTTTACACCTGGCTTCTATGATATACTGTAAATAACTATGAAGTTATTATATATTTATCTTTTTGGTGCTGTTCATTGAACCCAAGGTTTGTATATACTCATCATCTACTCTAGCGCAGTATACCTACATTCCTATTGTTTGTATACCCTTTATGTTATCTTCACCAGTAGTTGAAGTATCTTATCTTTGGATCACAGACTGACTCTTCATTTTTTTGGTTCACTTCCTCTTTAAAAAGAGGTTGTTATAACTTGGGTATTTGTATGTTGGTATCTATACCTATCTGTATAACTCCTGCTTTTACTTAGTCATCCACATACTAATTTGGGGACAGTAGAGTGAGCAGTGCCTATAGGGCCTGATAGTAAATAGAGAAAGCTAGATTTTGTGGTTTATCAAGCAGAAATTGACAATGTTAAAGAGACTGTGGGTAACTGAAACACATTTTGAGGAGTAATGTTTTGAAGAGTCCAAACTCTATTTCTCTGTTCCTTCCTTGTTGTGTGCACAGGACTGACCTCTCTCCATTGCCAGCAACCCAGCAAACTTCCCAAGCACACATTTACTGTTATTTCTCAGAGCTCCAACTTCTCTTTGAAGTTGCTTAACTGTTGGTTAGGTAGTGGGGACGTGTTTTGTGTGTGGGCTGGGGGGAGGAAAAGGGTTTTAGTTTGCAGTTTGTGTTTGTGCAGACCTCACACAGCAGCTGCAGCTCATGTCTGTGAAGTAGAAACAGCACAGCCAGCACTGCTGAGGAAGTGAAGGATGTAACTGCTGCTGTACATTTAAGTAGGCATATCATTATGCTCATGGGTGTATTAATGCAGGCTTATTTTCATAGCTGGAAATTATCTTAATTAAATACATGTTACTCTGAATTAATGAATACAGTGTTTTCTTTTTTAACTTAGGGAAATCGCTGAAGCTGTGAAAAATTGTAAACCTAGAGTTCCACCAGCTAGTGTTTTTGAAGGACATATGTTACTATCTGGTAAGTCATGAAGATGTAGTTTTTTAACAAACCATTTATAGGATCTATTTAATGTGTATATATCTAAGTGATTGTTTATGCCAGGAAACTTATTAGGTCAAAGAAGAGTGGTTATTTTCCTTGGCACTTAGGTAAATTTTACTAAAGAGCTCTCTTTTTCTAGGATGGGTAGAGAGATTAATTCCAGGGTAAAAAAGAATGAAGAGCAGGCGACTTGCTGATATACTCCCTTGTTTACAGTGAGTCTGTGGGCTTGTCTTTGCTGCACAGAGACAGTATAGCCTTGTCATTGCCTAGGTTTTAATACTCAGTTGATAGGAAGTATTGAAAATTCCAAATGGTTAAGGCCTAGTGCTTTGTAATGGCAATGTAACAAGTATTGTTAGAATCTTGTATTTGCTGTTTGTTTGGGACTTGATTTTATTTTTGGTCTTTCTATGCAGCCCTGGCAGTGCTGGAACTCATTTCATAGACCAGGCTGGCCTCATAGATCCACCTGCCTCTGCCTCCTAACTATTGGGCTTATAGGCGTGCATCATCATGCCTGGATTTTTTAATTTAATTTTGTTTTCCTGAAATGTTGGTGTATAAAGACAGGTCTCACTGTATAGCCAAAGGCTGCCTCAAACTAACAATCCTCATGTTTCCTCTTTCTGAGTGCTAGAATTACAAGTATGTACTACCATGTCCAATCTGAAAGACACTTTGTTAACCTGTGTGTAAATAAGAGAAGTATTGCTTCTGTATCTGATGAGTCATTGCTGCTAGATCAGAAGCGCTTTGTAGAATGCCATTAGATCACACAAGCACCCTCAGCATTTAGTGGTTGTCATTCCTATTTATCTCATATACAACCTCCAGATTGTGTGAAAGGTCAGGGGGCACAAGGCTCATTAGCAATGAGAAAAGTCAGAAACAGTAAATGTAGAAAGTTATTGCTTCCTGAGTCTGTGAACTAATGGCCTGGAATATCTGTATAATTACCCAGGCCATTATAATCTTCCTCTTTCTCATACTAGCTTCTTCATGTAATGCTTTGGCAAAGGACTCAAAGGCCATCTTTTTTTTTTTTTATGAAGCTCTATTAGCTGATGCTAATTTTGTGTAATTCATTTTTATGATAAGTAAGACTGAGACTATCACTGATTTGTAAGCTGAAAGATTGTGTGATTGTCTCAGGTTGTGTGATCACATAAGTGATGAACCCAAGGCCTTCGTCTCTAGAACCTGCCTGTGACTTCAGGGAGACTGCTTTCTATAATACTTTAAAAACAAAGGCTGTTTGACAACCTCTTCTACAGTCATTTCACAATCTTTTGCTTTTTGTCTGAGTATAATGCATCTACATGTGTAATCTGAGACTTGCCTCTGAATTAGCCTGTGTCAGGGAAGATGGTGCTACTCCTTAGTAAATAAGATAATAATATGCCAAAGCCCAATGGTCTGCCTTGGGTGCCTCATGGTGGAAGATCAACCACAGTGGCTCCTGTGGACCTCCCTCACCATCCAGTTTGGCAGTGTTAGTTTTAGGTTCATGGTCTTTCAGTGAAAGAGATGGAGTGCTCTTCCACAGTCACTGTTGACTGGGTCTTCCACATATGCTGTTGTTGTGACCATCCACATGCTCTGTTGATGGGACCTTCTACATTCACTGTTGATACGACCTTCCGTGTTCACTGCTGACTTTCCATAAACTTTGTTGATGAGGTCCTTCCACATGCAATGTTAATGGGACCTTCTACATGCAATGTTGTTGAGACCTTCCAAATACTCTGATGATGGGTGAAGAGATTTGTTCCATGCAGCTGCAAGTTGATTTCTGATAGAACAGCAATGGAGCAAAAAGAGACAAAGAATTCTTTTGAGGTAGGATTTTGAAGCATAGTATACACGTTGACCTCAAAGTCCTACAAGTTACAGAGTGCTGGGATTATAGCTATGAATCACCATGCCTTATTCAACAATCTTTTTTTTTCCCCCCAAGATGGGTTTCTCTGTGTAACTCTGGCTGTCCAAGAACTTGCTTTATAGATCAGGCTGACCTTGAACTAACAGCCTGCTTCTCCCAAGTGCTTAAATTAAAGGTGTGCACTACCACTATCTGGTTTTTTTTGTTTTTGTTATTGTTCTTAAAATATTTATTTATTTATTTATTTTTTCGAGACAGGGTTTCTCTGTGGCTTTGGAGCCTGTCCTGGAACTAGCTCTGT
>NW_004949100.1:20824672-20827079 GCF_000317375.1 Microtus ochrogaster | reverse complement strand
TTTTTCGAGACAGGGTTTCTCTGTGGCTTTGGAGCCTGTCCTGGAACTAGCTCTGTAGACCAGGCTGGTCGCGAACTCACAGAGATCCGCCTGCCTCTGCCTCCCGAGTGCTGGGATTAAAGGCGTGCACCACCATCGCCAGGCAAAATATTTATTTTTTGAGAATTTCATACAATCTATTTTTTTTAAACAGATTTACACATATCCCAACTCTTCCAGTAACTACCCTTTTTATTCTGCTATCCCTCCCTACCCAGTTTTTAGTTTTCTCCTTGTCGTAGAGTTTCAAATGCTATGAAGAGAAACCATGACCATGGCAACTCTCATAAAGGAAAAAATTTGATTGGCTGGCTTACAGTTCAGAGATTTACTCCCTTATCATCATGGTGAGATATGGCAGTGTATAGGCAGACACAGTGCTGAAGAAGCAACTGAGTATTTTGTGTCTTGATCCACAGGCAACAGAAGTGAACTGAGACAATCAGCATAGGTTGAGCATAGGAGACCACAAAGCCTGCCTCCATAGTGACACACTCCCTTCAACAAGGCCACACCTACTCTAACAAAGCCACACCTCTTAATAGTACCACTCCCAATGAGTTTATAGGGACCAATTACATTCAAACCACTGCAGTCTACAACCTTCCAAGCCTAGTTGGTGTTGCCCATGTAGTTCTGACTCTTCTAATTTTAGTTTGTTTTTTTGAGACAGGGTATCTCTGTGCAGTCTTGGAACTTACTCTGTAGACCAGGTTGGCCTCGAACTGACAGAAATCTGCATGCCTCTGCCTCCTAAGTGCTTGAATTAAAGGTGTGTGTCACCATTGCCTGGCTGCACATGGGTTTTGAAAAGAAAATGACACACATTCTATTTCCCTTTCCTTCCTTATCTCCTTGTTTCCCTGTCTCCCAGCAGCTATCAGATGCCAATAACGTCTCAGTTCATGATGGGGTCTTGTGCCTACTTCCTCCATCTGGTTCTGAATAGGACATAACATGCCCCTCTTAGGCTCAGGGATTTTCAGGGGAAAGTGGGGCAGAGAGTTTATAACTGTCAGAAGTTGTGGGTAGCATCAGGAGACAGGATTTTCCAGACACAACAGAGTAGTTACACATGACTCACAGCAATTGGAACAGCATGCACAAGGCGTACTCCAGCTCAGTCCTCCTTTGAAGTTTTCTTCATGACTTTTGCCTTAGTTAAATAAGAATGATGGTGGCTTTTCTTTTGAGAGACTATGGGGTTCAGCCCACTCTGGGTATTTACAGCACAGAGCTCTGCTGTGTTTCTTCTTGGGAGATCTGGTTGTAAGCAGAGTTGCAACAAGTAGCCTTTCAATGTTCAGAAAAGAAAAGATTGTGATCCTGTTTCCCTGTCATCTCCTGTCCTATCTGCTCAGATGGGCTTGACATTCTTACTGAAAATACTTTGTTTCATGTCATCCATGTGCATTTTCAAGAACTTTTCAAAATGCTTTTCCTTTTAAGGTCTCGAGCCCTTCAGGATTGGACCATACACCAACTTTGTTAACATTGGAGAGCGCTGTAACGTGGCAGGATCCAAGAAGTTTGCTAAACTCATCATGGCAGGAAACTATGACGTGAGCATCTTCATGAGGCCCCCGGGGCATTGCCCTGCCTCTGGGTAGACTGCACGTCGGCAGAGTGTGTTTGTTCTGTCTGGTGCTGTTGCAGAGCTGCTAGGATGTATGTGAGGGTGCTGATGGCAGCTGGTGGTAGGTGGGGCTGCAGGGGCGATGACGCTTTGAAGATTTGAGGCTGCTGTTGTTACTAATCAGAAAGCATTGCATTTGGGGCATGGGGTGAGATGACTGGGAGGGATCTAACTTCTAGTCATTCATTGTTCAGTAAGTTTGGATATTTGGGAATACTCTCCATTTTGGCCTCTCAAAAACCTTTCTCTGGATGGGGAAAACCAGGGGAGTTCCATTGTTTTAAATTACATATTATGCATATGACTGTTTTGCTTACATGAATGTATGCATACCACGTATGTGCCTGGAACCCAGAAGACGAGAAGGACATTGGATCCCTAGGAGATGGAGTTACAGATGGTTGTGAAATTCCATGTGGGTGCTGGGAACTGAACCAGGTCCTCTACAAGAACAACAAGTATTTATTGATTTATTTTCAAGACAGGGTTTCTCTGTGCCTCCCTGACTGTTCTGGAATTCACTCTTTATGCCAGGCTGGCCTCTAACTCACAGAGAGAGATCCGTCTGCCTCTGCCTCCAAAGTGCTGGGATTAATGGTGTGTGCCACTGTTACCTGGCAACAAGAAGTATTTTTAAGCCAGGCGGTGGTGGCGCACGCCTTTAATCCCAGCACTTGGGAGGCAGAGGCAGGCGGATCTCTGTGAGTTCGAGACCAGCCTGGTCTATAAGAG
>NW_004949100.1:20809076-20824569 GCF_000317375.1 Microtus ochrogaster | reverse complement strand
TCATCTCTGCTCCTCCCAAAGAGAATTCTTACTCCTCTGACCACAACAAATGCTTGCTGTGGAAGATATTGTTAGTCTGTTAGCTATAGGTCAGAACAAAATCAAAGGTCCTTGGGTCCTTGCCTTGAGAAGTCTGCATTTTTAGCTGTGTACACTGTAGATGAGTCAGATTTAATCCATGCAGAGCATGGCTAAGATATCTGAATAGGTTTTACTTTTCTGTAAGTATGAAATAAAAATGGAAGAAGTTGATTTAAGGTTTTGGGTTTTTTCTTCTTCTGTGAGTTAATTTCTTCTTTTCTTTTTTGTCCGGCAGTGGTGGTACACGCCTTTAGTTCCAGCACTGGAGAGGCAGAGACAGTCGGACCCCTTTGAGTTCAAGTCCAACCTGATCTATAAAGCGAGTTTCAGGGTAGCCAGGGCTACACAGAGAAGGCCTGTCTCAAAAAAAAAAAATTTTTTTAAACTGGGTCATAGTGGGTACATGTCTTTAATCCCAGTACATGAAATGCAGAGGCAGGAAGATTTCTATGAGCTCAGGCTGGCGTGGTCTACATAGTAAGGGCTTGTCTTAAAATTTTTTAAAAAATTATTCTGTCTCTGTGTATGTGAGTATGCTTGTGTGTGTTTATACACGTATGTGAACATTCATGTACAAAGCACTGCATGAATGTGGAGGTTAAGGGACAGCTTGTAAGAGTTGATTCTCTCCTTCCACATTTGTTTCTTAGGACTCAGACTCATGTCAGGTTTGGTATCAAGCACCTTAACCAGATGAGGCAGCCTCTCATTATCCTTTGAGTTTTTGTGATTTTTTTTTTGCTTGTTTCAGGTTCTGAACAGATTCAAGTTGTTGTTTTAGTTTCATTTTACATTTCAACTACAGTTCTCCCTCCCACCCCTCCCAAAGGGTAAGGGCTCCCACGGGGAGTCAACAAAACGTAGCACATTAAGTTCAAGCAGGACCAAGTCCCTCCCTCCTACATCACGACTGAGCACAGCATCCCACCATAGGGAATGGGCTCCATAAAGCTAGGTCATGCACCAGGGATAGATCCTGGTGCCACTGCTAGGGACCCCTTAGATAAACCAGGCTACATAACTCTCTCCCACATACAGAGGGCCTAGTTCAGTCCCATGCAGGCTCCACAGCTGTCGGTCAAGAGTTCTTGAGTTCTCACAAGCTTGGTTCAGCTGTCTCTGTAGATTTAAGGGATTTTTAAATATGCTCATTTTATTTGTATGTGTATTGTGAGTTTATTTACGTGTGTGTGTGTGTGTGTGTGTGTGTGTGTGTGAGTGTGCATGTGGAGTCTAGAAAAGGGCACTGAATCCCTTAAAGCTGGAGTTAAGACACATTCTGTGGGAAACCTGACTTGTTAGATGTGTCCTGAGATCAGAACTCAGCCTCATGATTGTGCATTGTGTGTCCTTACCCTTTGGGCCCTCTTTCTAGCCTATAGATTTAGGTGCCCCACCCCTCAAGACAGGGTCTTACTGTGTAGCTTTGCCTACCCTGGAACTCAGTATGTAGACCAGGCTGGCCTTGAGTTCACAGTGATCAGCCTGCCTCTACCTCCCATGTGTCAGGATTAAAGGCATGGGTCACTATACCTGACTTAGATTTAGTTTTTAGCCATGCAGAAACAACCCATTTATGTATCTTCCTTTTGGAATTGCTAACCACTGTTTTCCCTGTATCCCCGTTGTCTTTTTTAGTGCAGGTGTTGGTTGCCTGCTGCTCTTCCCTTTCATCCTGTTGCTGTTAGTGCTCCGTTTACTTTTATCGTGCTTGTCCTCCAGATTTGAAAGCACTTTTTGTGAATAGGGAGCAGGATGCAGTTCAACTTCTTGAGGCTATCATTCTGTCCTTGCCACCTGTGCTGTAGCTTACCGTCTTTATTTGTCCTCTGAGCATTCTGGAAGGTTCTCTGCCATCATGCCTTGGCTCTTGCTTGCACCTTCTGAAGTGCTTGTGACCCTTAATAGTCAGATGGTGTTTTTCAATTGGCAGAGGAGATAACAGGTTTTTTTCTTCTTCTTCTGCCTATTCTCTTTCTATCTGTTTTAGCTTTGATGGCCTTCTTAATTAGGGCAGAGATTGCTTTAGGAGAAAGTCCACAAGTAGACATAATACTAAGGTTTTCTTTTGTGCCCAGTCACTGTGCTAAGCATATTGTATCGTCACTAAACTTGCACAGTTCCATGAAAGTCAAACTGCTTCTTTTCACCATTCTACAGATGGAGATTTGGGGAGGTTAAAATTATTAGTCTGTTTTTACATAGAATTGGTAAAAGGAAGTCTTGAAAACCCATGTACTTAACTGTCTTGTGGTCTCTGCCTAGGGGAGCCTGTAGGGAGATACAGTTGAAGTGGGCCTGGGGAGTGCAGAATGGGTGCATGGGTCCTTCATAGAATCTAGGTTTCCCTGACTTTAGTGAACTTGAGGGCTCTGTGGTTTGAAGGGGAGGGCACTGATAGAGCAATGTTAGATCTGATATCTTGCTCTTGAAGGAATGACCTTAGTAAGTTTGGGAGCATTCTGTCTTCAAGCACTTGTTCTATGACTGATGAAATAGGTCAGATATTGGCATCTGCATTTCCCATGTCTTTGGAACCTCTGTTGATAACTTGTCTCCTCTTTGCTTCCTCCAGTCTATTCCTGCATTGGTGGGATGAAGACTTTGCCTCCCAGGATACAATACCTTTGTTAAAGTTGGTTAGCTTTCATCTCTGATTCAGATATTTGTGGCATTTGATCCCCACACTGGTGTCAGTGCTTACTTGTGTTCTTTTTCAGTGTGACAGTATTGTGTGCCTCCAACTAGATATAAGCTCCTCAAGGACGGGGATTGTGATACACTTTTTTATTCCTTATACTGTTTATTTAAATCATCCCTGATACTAAAATCATCCCCTTTCCCCTGTGCTGGAGGTGGAACCCAGTATCTCGTGCTTGCTAAGCAAGTACTATATCTACCGAGCCCCAGCTCTGCTTCCCTGTCTCCTACTCTCTGTCTTTCTCTCTCTCACTCTTGACCCTAGGGTCTTGAGTGTGCTAGGTAAGCACTACCACTGATCTGCAGCTCAAGCACTCGAAATTCTATTTTTAGACAGGATCTTACTGTGTATCCCTGGTTGATCTCAAACTCAGAGACATACCTCTGCCTTTTCAGTGCTAGAATTAAAGGTGAACACTGCAATGCCCAGCCTAAAAGCCATTTATAATTTTACTTTTTGTGAGCCTTTGGGCTGCAAGTGTAGTTCAGTGGTAGAGCTCTTAGTTATCCTTGCTATCCTTTTTCTTTATGTAGATTTGTTCCTCTGGCATATGCCCAATGGCTTCTTCCTGTTTTTATCAAATTCCTTCTGTGGAGTTTGGGGGGCGGGCGCAAAGAAAATCAGACTAACAGCAGCATCTATTATTGATTTTACCCTTGCTCATGTATTGGGCTACAAAGCTATAATGAAGATTCAAACAAGTGCCTTTGTTATGTTAGTTAGACAAGGTCACTGAGGGTGTGGAGAGATGGCTCAGCAACTAAGAGTATGTTGGCGCCTCTCTTCCTCCGTATTCCTGTTCCAGGTGCTCTTACACCCTCTGCTGGCTTCCATGGGCACCTTTATTCATATGGCATATATTCATACAGACACACATTTATAATGCATAATAAAAGTAAATCTTTACAAAAATTTCTACTTATGTGGGGAAATATTGAAGGATTAAATGAGTTTGGATGGTTGCTCTAAAGATCTTTCTTGAAGGATCTAGACTTGAGCAAGGTTTGAACCAGTGTGGAGGGGAAGGTGATTACATTGTTAACAATGATACTGTGTGATCCGTGGCACAGAGGTGATACTTAGCTGAGTAAAGTGTCCAGGGAGGGCCAACCAAGAAAGGCATTTGGGTGAGAAGGTGTCATTGGCTTATAGGCTCATGAATTTAGATCTTTCATGGTAGGAATCTGCTTTGGCAGACTCCAAGCAGTGAAATGATGTGTGGAAAGATCTAGTAGTCTATGGTGAGTGTTGGGGAGTAAGGGACAGGCCCAGAGTCAGGGAGGCAACATGTCTATTTCAGTAACAAAGGACCTTGGAGTGTGGGAGGAATTGCTTTTCCTAGTCATTGTCTCCTAACGGTGCTTCTCCCATTTCTTTTCCAGGAAGCCCTGAGCATTGCCAAAGTACAGGTGGAAATGGGAGCTCAAGTGCTCGATATCAACATGGATGATGGCATGCTGGATGGTCCCAGTGCAATGACCAGATTTTGCAACTTTATTGCCTCTGAACCTGACATCGCCAAGGTTGTACAAGGTTTATAATCATCAAGGGGTTTACCTGGTTGCTGTCATTCAATTATTTAGCCTTGTCTATCTGTCCACTCAGGAACTGCTCCTCTTTTCCTCCTTTGAAAGTACCATTATTTCTGATTCTGAGCTTTTTTATTAAGCTCTGTTCCACCTGAGGCAGATTTTAGAGAGTGATTGTGCTTGACTCTTGACGAGGTGCTTGGAGAAGTAGGCTTCAAGAAAACTGAATTTTGTCCATTGTCTGCAGTCTGAGAGTTGACTGTTGTATTTCAGAGGGATGCACTTAGCTGTTGCTTCCACACTGATTCTGTTTCTACCCTGGAAAATGGAGCTCAGTTATGGTTTCCTTACTATTAGAAGAGACCTTGTTAGGCATATCAGATTAAGGCAGTGATGTCTAACAGGGTTAAATCAAGGTATCCTGTCTGTGTTTTTACTTGTTCTTCAAAAGGTAAAAGTTAGGGGTTGGAGAGATGACTCAGTAATTAAAAGCAGGTACTGTTCCTGTGGAGGACCCGGGTTCAGTTTCTTGCCCTTACTTCGGACAGCTCACAATTGCCTATTAACACCAGCTTCAGGGGGATCCAAACTCCTCTGGCCTCCACAGGTTCCTGCATTTGTGTACAGACAGACAGACACATTTAGAAATAGTAATAAAAATTTTGCATTACATGTTTGTTTTTGAAACAGGGTCTTACTGTGTAGTCCTGGCTGACATGTAACTTACAAAGATCTGCCTACCTCTGCCTCTGCTGTAAAAAAAAAAAAAGGTTAAAAAAGGTGGAAGGCTTTTTGTATCAGTCATTTAGAATGTTTGAGAGGGCTCAAGCTAAACCTTTTTTTTGTTGTTGTTTGTTTGTCTAGTGTAGTAGCCATGATTGGCTTCACACTCATCACATAACCAAGATTGACCTTGAACTCCAGCTTCACCCACCTTGGTGTGGACCACCATGCTGGAAGGACCTCTGTGGGGTTTTGCTTTCAAAAAACTGTTCCCAGAGTTGCAGATCTCTAGGTTGAACTGTCATTTTTTTTTTTTTTTTTGGTTTTTAAATTAGGCTTTAGTAAGAACTTATGAGAAACCTGTGGTAAGCATTAAATTACATTTACCATCTTCCATCTGTGTACTAACACTTAGTAAAAACCCTTCCAGTTTTCTACGAGTAAATCTTTTGAGACCCTCAGGTTCAGAGCTGCTCTGGTCTGTTTAGCGTTAGTCAGAATCAGTGCTGGGGGAAGAAGTCTGGGTCTTCTTAGAGCCAAGCACACCCTTCCCCATCTCTAAGGTGAGGTGCTCAGACCCCCTGTGCTCAGTTCATCAGTTGTGATGGTGCGAGTCTCTTGTTAACTGTGAAGGACCTTACGCACTTCAAGAACTTGTTACTCAGTGTTCTGACTGCTGCAATGAATGACTTTTCTTCCCTGCTTTTAATCTACTATTAAATTTACTGGACATCGAGTATGGTGGCACATGTCTTCAATCCCAGCACTCAGGAGGCAGAGATAGGCTGATCTCTGTGAGTTCAAGGCCAGCCTGGTCTACAAAGTGAGTTTTAGGACAGTACACAGAAACCTCATCTGGAAAAACAAAAGCAAACAAACAACAGAAAACCAAATTTACTGGAGTACAAATTTCAGTCATTGGAATAGAATATAAAGATGTGCTGCTAGGCAGAGAGGCAAAGGCAGAAGTCATAGTTAGAGACCTGGGCTACATAGTGAGACCCAAGACCCTGACTTTAAAGACCCAATGTATGAGTAGTACATTTTTCCAGTAGGGTTGCACCACCAAACTATTCGTGAGCTCTTTAAGACACTGGCCTGGTACTTAACTTTCATTGCATTTGACTCTTTTTGGGGGTAAACTTCTTTATTACTAGTGTGCTAAGGAAAGCAAATTTGGAAGAGTACTTGTATTTAAATGGTGTCTTATATCCTACACTGGCCTGGAAATCACTATGCAGTTGAGTATAGCTTTGACCTCATATTCTCCTGCTTTCCTAGGAGTAGGCTTGTGTCAGCAGTTCATGAACTGAGGACCTCTGCAGGTGCTCTGCCAACAGTGCTCCTTCCTAACCTCCCTCCCCAACTCCCCTTTTAAAGCAGTAATTTTTCCTGTGTGTGTTTATGGTATTGGGAGACAAAACTAGGTCCTCACATGTGTTAGGCTCTCTGTTGCTGAGATAGACCCACCCTAGCCTTCTTGTTCTTTTTGTTGTCCTGTGTTCTAACCTTTCTTGTACTTCCATCCTTACTTGTTTAAACATTTATCTTGGTAACCATGGTGAAACCTGGTTTGCCTTAAAGGAAGTCAGTTACTAACTGACTGCCCTAAATGATAGTCCTAAATCAGCTGTCCTGCTATATTTGTTTCTTTAGAGTGAACCGTTCCTTTCCCCTGTCTTGGAGCAGAGGCTGAGTTAGACCATGGTCTCTCACGCGTTCATTTTAGTTGTTTGTTTTAGTGATTAGCATTAATTACTATTTGGAGGGGAAGGGGATTAAATCTGTTTTTCCTTCCTCATAATTTTTTTTCCTCTGGTCAGCAGTTTGTTTTTATAAAGAGAAGATTTAATTTGAATACCTTGGCTAAAGGGATCTTTCCAAAGAGGTTCAACCTTAATACTAGTCTGGTTAGAATGCTTGAGTATTAGAGAAGTTGTCTGCCTTAGGGTTTAAGTGCTTGGGAGTGTAAATTTTGGCCTAAGCCCATGAACTACTCTCTTGAATTCCCTGCCTTTGATTTATAAATCCTGGTCCATGTACATATTCTCTTGTGAGCTGATCTTACTCTAAATATTTGAACTTTAAGCTTAAGTAAGTATATTAAAGTCCTATTTTTAATACTCCATATTTATTTATTGTTCCCTAAAGAAGTAGTACAGGTTTTTTGGAACCATTCAAAAGGAAGGTATGGTGGCATGTGAGCTATAATCCTCCTGTCCTCCTGTCTTAGGTGCCACTGTGTATCGACTCTTCCAACTTTGCTGTGATTGAAGCTGGGTTGAAGTGCTGCCAAGGGAAGTGCATAGTCAATAGCATCAGTCTGAAGGAGGGGGAGCAGGACTTCTTGGAGAAGGCCAGGAAGATAAAGAAATTTGGAGCTGCTGTGGTGGTTATGGCTTTTGATGAGGAAGGACAGGTAAGTGGTTTCTGTGGGCCTGGCACTGGTGCCATCCAGGTGAGAAAGCAGTGGGAGACACCCATGTCTGAAATAGCTATATATGTATACACACAAACATGTACATGCTTTCATAATAAATCTACTTTTCGCCAGTGAGCCTGTTCCTTTGATGACAGCATTAAATATCTAAGAAGGAAGGGCCCTCAAACCTAGTCACTTCTCCCACTTTTAAATTCATTTTATTTTATGTTGTATGAGTGTCATGTCTACATCATGTACATTCCTGGTGCTCACGGTTGTCAGAGGATGTTGATCCCCTGGATCTAGAGTTTTGGATGGTTGTGAGCTGCCATGTGAATGCTGGGAACCAAGCTTAGGTCTTCTGTAAGAACAGCAAGTACTCTTAACTACTGAACCATTTTTCCAGCGCTGCTAGGCACCTCTTAAAGGTCCTACCACTCATATCCTACTATATACTAAATAAAATAAAAAATTAAAGATTGAAATGTAAAATAATTCTGAACAATATATAGGAGATCATTAATATTTTCATGTAGAAGCTGTTGCTAATCTCATGATGTGAAAAAGAAAATTTCGTGAGTCTGTTCACATAGAAATGTAAAATTTTATGTGGCAATTATTGTAGTTTCTGTATGTCAGAGGACAGAATGTCTGTAATAGAATGGACAGAGGATTTGAATGGGCAGCGTACATAGGAGTACAAATAGACAATGATCCTGTGAGAAGATACCCCAGTTTCTAATGCCTAAGGGAATAGTGAAGCAGTGATTAGTTTCTTTATCAATCAGAAACAATGAGAAGATTGGTGTCTTCTCACACCTGTGCTGCAGAGCCATGTTGAGGCCGTGGAAGCTGTGAATACTATGGTAGTTCCCTGGGTGATACATTAGCTGTGGTTCTGCAGTTCTGCTCTTTCTAGGTCATAGAGCAGGCTTTCAGTTGTACCTGATAAAGTGTTCATGGGATAGTTAGTCAGAATTAATCAATAAGCCGAAAAAACACCAGTGCTTATGATGAAGCCTCTCCTCAAAATCTTAAGATAGGCTGTATATGTAAGGCTACATGCTCACTTCCACTATAGTATGGTGGTAATCAGAAATTGACACAGCCGTCCATTGCTTGAAGAATGCTTAAATCTTGGTATATGTCACTTGCGGTGTTAAAAAAGAATGTGATGACGGAGCCATGTGAAGAAGTAATTGACATGATTTAAATTTTATTCAGGAAGCACTCATGTGAATATGTATGAGTCTGTAAAAACAGAAAAAAGTTGGTAAGTGTCAACTAGGGTAGGATAGTCTGCCATGGGTCATGTTGGCCATAAGTGATACTATCTATATTTTTGTATTTTGAATAAAATTGTTTTGATCAAATTGTTGTTATTTTTAACAAGATGTCCAATTTATATTGGACCTTAGTTTGTATACCCAGTGGGCACAGCACATAAAGTCAGTTGTTTTTCCTACCATCCTCTCCCCTGGTCCTTCTTTTACTCTCGTCCCCATCTCCCAGGGTAATTCACTTTAATTTTCAGCACATGTGCTACTGAACAGTGTGTAAGCCCAGCCGTGCATACGCAGTGATTGCTTCTCCTCATCCACTCTGTGAGCTCTCTTACTTTTGCTAGCATCATTTCCACGCTCCGATTCTGCTAGTGTCTCCAGTATCAGTCCAGACATCAGATGGAATGCCACTTGAGTTTCCCCCTCCTCTTTTTCCTCTCTCCTCTCCTTCTTTTTGGGAATCAGTTCTGCGGTCTTGGACACGCTAAGTAAGCACCAGTCCTGTTATTTGAGTCTCTCGGAGTCTTCTAGCAGGACCTCGGATGGCTGCTTAGGCTGACTGCACAGCTGTTGTTGTGGCTTTTGTTGTTTGTTTTAGTTCTGTACCCAACATCATCATTGAACTTGGATAGCTGATACTGTTTTCTAGTTGAGTATCTTGAATTTTCGTTAGTGGCTTCAATCGATAACTACCCCTGGGTAAGATGACATGATTGCTTCTATTCTTGGCCTTTCATTACAAGATGACTGGTAAATTTCTTATGTCAGAAAGAGATGTCCTCAGAATACCTTCAGAGGCAGAGATATGAAGAACCCAAGTTTATACTTTTCAGAGTGCGTGAAATTAAAAACTTAGGAATTGTTAATTTCTGGAGTCTTCCACATAATATTTTGGACTGCAGATAGCAGTGGATAACTAGTACCATGAAATATGAAAGTGTGGGTAAGAAAGGACTACTGTTTTTCTTCTGCCCTCCTACAGAGCATATTGGATTAACAATAACCAGAAATGTGGAATGTAATTTGATGGGTCTGCTGTTTGGAGGTTTGATCTGAAATCAGCCTCCTTGATTTCAAAGCTGAGAAATATTGTAAAAGTGATGTTCATTTACTTACTCCTTCATCTTCTCAGCATGGTATTGAGCACATACTCTAACAGGCCCTGCTCTGGGCCAGTGAGACTGATATTCCAGCTAGTGGAGATAATAATAGTAAAACAACCAAGAATAATTAGGTATCTAGAAAGAGATACCTCAAGGAAAGGAGGAGGTGTGCTCATATGGAGGGAGTGATTAAGGCAGACTCTGAGGGGACAGCTGACTGCCATACCTGTGAGCCGTGAAGTAGTTAGGCCTTGTGTGTTCTGGGCCGGGCAGCAATAGATGGACATGGAAAGACTCTGAGGTATCAACAGCATGGCAGGTTTTAGGAGCATCAGAGGAGGAGTGAGGGCAAATGGTAGGGCAGTGGTGGAGGTAGAGGTCCTGGCAGAGTGTGCTGGGCTGAGGAGCAGGGAGCACGGACCTTGCCAAAATGGGTTTTGATTTTTAGGATCTTGCTTAGGAGGATGATGATAATTTGTAGGTTTTTAAAAAAGACTTTATTTTCTGTGTATGATTGTTGGCTGCATGTATGCATGTACACCATGTGTAAGCAGTGTCTACAGACCAAGAGAAAGAACTCTGCTCTTCCGGAATTCAAATGGTGAACCTTCTTGATGGTGTTGGGGGCCAAATTTGGGTGTCTTGGGAAGTGCTCTTGAGTGTTAACTCATCTTTCTAGTTTTTGTTTTTGTTTTGAGTAGGGTCTCATAATGTAGTCCTGGTTGGCCTGGAACTCACTATATAGGTCAGGCTGACCCTGACTTCAGAGATTCACTTGTCTCTGCTTTCCAGGTGCTGAAATAAAAGGTGTGTGCCATCATGCCCAGCACTAATTTGTAGTTCCATCTTGTGCATGTGGTACCAAGCTTGTGCTATGGTAGGTGTGTGTGGGAAATAAATGCATGTGCTTGAATCTACTTTGAAGGAAGACCCAAGAAAGAACATCAGTGTTGTTTGTGTGAGTGGTTGGCACATTGCAGGCAGGTCAGGAGAGGTGGGACACTTTGAGGAGCTCTTTCCCAGTATTAGCCCACAGTGATTTGGCACTCACGCATGTAACTCAGGGTGGCTCCTACATGCCACAGTTCTGCCTCACCCTCCCAAGTGCTAGAATGACAGGTGTGGTGCTCAGCTGCTCGTTTTAATTTTCTTTAGTGGAATTTGATTTTTAAACCACATCTGTCTTTTTAGAGCCACTTTGTTAACATTTCATTCATGAAATTTTTATATAAGGGATAACATTGTTATATTAAAAGCAAAATCTTTAACTGATTCTTTTCTGAGATAAGTTGATGAATGTTAGAGGTTTGACATTTGGGTTTCAAAGAAATACAGTCATTAAGATTTGAGTGGTTTTGATGAGTGACATATGCTGTTTCCATAGATAACAATTTGCTTTTCTATTGTAAATGACATTTCTGCTTGTTTCTTAGGCAACAGAAACAGATGTTAAAATCAGTATATGCACCCGAGCTTACCATCTACTTGTGGAAAAACTGGGCTTCAATCCAAATGACATTATCTTTGACCCCAACATTCTTACCATTGGTACTGGAATGGAAGAACATAACTTGTATGCTATCAATTTTATTCATGCAACAAAAATCATTAAAGTAAGTCTGGGTATTTTCTGTCTTTATCCAAGACACAGTTCAAATTTATCATCTTGGTTTAGTGCATGCTTAGAACTAATACATACTAATTTGCTGAGAATAGTAAGATTTCAGTCCATAGTAAATTGTTTTCTAAAATGTAGGGCCTTTTATCTTTTATATAATGCTATTTTAGTTGTAGTATACAGCACATATGAGACTCTATTTCACATAGGATCTGTAGTCTATGGTAGATGAGTAGTTATGAACTGTAGAGTAACTTTCACTTTGCTGAAGTGTTCTGAGGCTATTGCCCCATATCTCTCCTTTCTGGGTATGCCTTATTTTCAATTCCATGAAGTAATTTTCATTCTGATATCTATGGCTCTGAGACTTCATTATTGTTTTTGCTAATAATTTTATTACTTATATGCATGTTTAGTTTACATTATATCCATTGATTTTTTTGTGTGTGCTTGCCGGTATGCCCAAATATACAAAATTTAGTTTTGGCCTGCTTCAATACTCAAGCTGCTTTTGTAGTCAGCCATGGACATGCCCTTGTGTAGACTTGACTCACATCCTCAGACGAGGATGACCTTGGAGACAGACAGCTCTTACTCTGTACACGACAGGTGTCTTATTAGTTCTCTTCAGTGCCATTTGTGTTCTCCTTTTTGTTTGTGATTTCTCTGCTTGAAAATGCCCTTCAGTCCTGGTGCTAGTGCTTTCTAGTGTTCACAAGTGCAGGACACTTGTGGTGTGCCTAGTGGAGAAAATGCTTGTTGTATAAGCCTTATTCAGACCATGAATTCAGTGTTAATAATTAAGATGTGCACCCCGAGTAAAGTGTCATTCAGTATTTATTCATGTGTGTGTGTGTGTGCCTGGTTGAGTTTTTTTTACTACATTATTCAAGTGCCCAAGGAAGCCAAAGAGTCTAAGATTCCCTGGAGCTGGAGTTAGAGGTTGTTGTGAGCCAATATGGCGTTGTTGTTTGTTTATAACTGGCATCTCTAGCACACAGGATGTTTTTAACAGACACACAAAACAAGGTTGTATGTTGATGAGGTTATGAATATATGACCAGAGGTTGCCAGCTGCTGTGTTACTGAGGACAGAACTATTAGGGAATCACGAGAATTAACTGTATGTCCACATATTATGAATTAGCCTCTTTTTGAGCTTAGTATAACTCAAATCATAAATTGCTTATGCTGTTTCTCCCTATTTGGCCTCTTTTTTTCCCCTCCCCGGGCTGGTTCTCACTGTATAGCTTAGGCTGGTTTAAACTTATTAGCCTCCTACCTAATCACCTCTCCAGTGCCACCAGGTTCAGCCTTATTTGAAATTTTATTTGTGTTACTATAGCTATATTTGTTCATTTTTATTAGTGTATAATTATTAGCCTGAATCACAACTAGCCATTTTACTGTCTAACAATTATGAACATTCTTATATTAGGTTGGTGCAAAATTAATTGCAGTTTCAGATCATGAATTTTAAACTACAACTAGGCTCAAACATATCTTTATTTATCAAAATAGGATTCATTCTAGTTAACCTGCTTTTACCAATGAGAAATAAATTTTTTAATTCTCCTAGCATAAAAAAAAAATCAGTTTTACAGGCTGGGAAGATGGTTCAGCAGGTGGAGGCATTTAGTGTCAGTCAAGCTGGTGATCTGAGTTCAGTCCCTCGGTCCTGCACACTGAGAACTGACTGTTGCAGTTGTGTTCTGACATCTTCACACACTGTGCATTGCCTGCATACTACTCCAGATAAATAAATTCAGCAAACATCTTTTTAAAAATCTAGTGCTTCAGGATTCAGTAACTCTTGGAAAGAATTTTCTCTGTCCTGCTGATTGTAGAAAGTTTTTCTCTGCAAAAAGTTATCAGGATTTTTGAAGAAATAACATTCTGTTGGTGAGTGATCAGGTGAATATGGTGGATAAGGCAGAAACTTAGTAACCCAGTTCTTGACTTTTGAAGCACTGATTGTGCGATGTGTGGTCAGATAATGCCATGGAGAAGAACTGAACTCTTTTTTTTGACCAGTACCAGCTGCAAACATGCATAGTATAAAATAAATATTTTAAAAAAGCAAGTAATAAATCATTAGCAAAAAAACCATTAGGCAGGATTGCATATTAAAATGGCATTTAACATAACTGAATTTATCAAGAATGTATTTCAACATTAAGGAGCAAATTTTAACAATGAACCTACCATTACTTTTCACCAATCGAACATGTTTGGCAAATGTGCTTGAGTTTCTCTGTAGCATAGGGCTGGAATGGCTAGACAAGCTATGTCCCTGGATACTTAGTCTTGTACTAAGAGTTACTGTTGTTATGACTAATGATTGGTATTGTCATAGGCATCTCAGCCTTCTTCCACATTTTGTCCAGTTTGTGATGAACTAGAGAGCTTGTTCATTTAAGTCATTGAAGTCTAGCAGCTTCAGATGGGTCAGGAATGTATACACATGTGCATTTATAGATGTATGCACATAATTTTTTGCTTTCTGCTCCACCCCTACCCCCCGGTCATTTATCCAGAAAACATTTCATGCCTCACCATGATCATTTTAGAGGTAGACAGAGATAAAATAGGAATTTATATTTTTCCTACAAAGGTTAAAGTCTAGTAGGAAAAGCTATTTATGAAGCAGTGCTTAGAAGTGACACTGTAAAAGGTGATAGATTTACATAATAAAAGAAAAGACAGAGTACTTGATACAGTGATGTAGCAAACTGTTCTTTGCTTAGTAACAAACTCAGAGTTACTTTGGACTTTCTTTTTACTTCTCCTGTATACAAAACTTACAAGGTATGACTTATTGTGACTTTTGAAAAAATAAGAGAATCTTTTCATGCTTTTACATTTTTGCCAGGAAACATTACCAGGAGTCAGAATAAGTGGAGGTCTTTCTAACTTGTCCTTCTCCTTCCGAGGGATGGAAGCCATTCGAGAAGCAATGCATGGTGTTTTTCTTTACCATGCGATCAAGGTATGGTGAAACCAACCTTAGGTACTGGGAAGATGGCTCTGTGGTACAGTATTGGCTGAACTAGCCTGAGGACTTGAGTTGAAATTTCACAGCCTGTGTGACTTAGTGTAGTAGTAGTTCCTACTGTAGAATGAGAGATGAAGACAGATCCATGGAAGATTGTAGAGCCAGCTAGCCTAGCATGTCCAGTAGTAAACAAGAGACCCTGTCTGAAGCAAAATGAAAGGCAGGAACCAATACCCAGTGTTGTCCTTTGACCTCCGTACATATGCCATGGTACATGTGTACCCACAGATACATATCTATATCTATATGCACATACATTGTAAACACAATGATTTTTCAAAGAATTAAAACAAAAATGATGGCACTGTACTTTGCCTTTTAGCAGGCTTACAGACTGAGTTACAGACAGGTTAACTAGCCTGCTTCTGTCTTTAAATGAAGCTTCAGTGGAACAGAGTGCCCTCATCCCTTCTCATGTGTTTTGTCTAGGGCTGCTTTTATACTGCAGCAGAGTTAAATAGTGACCAACTATGTCATAAAGTATTTTTTCTGATCCCTCATTTAGGGTATCAGTAGAATTTCTCATTTTTCTTTCTATTGCCCTTAGTTTGGCATGGACATGGGGATAGTCAATGCAGGCAATCTACCCGTGTATGATGATATCCAAAAGGACCTTCTTCAGCTCTGTGAAGACCTCATCTGGAACAAAGACCCTGAGGCTACTGAAAAACTCTTACGATATGCCCAGGTAAAGGGAAAAGTGTCCAAAGAATGGCTTTTCCTTCCTTAGAATTTATCACTCACTGGCAGCTACTGAACTTTTATTGTAGAATAGGAGCTAATGTAGAATTGTGTCTCTGGGTCATTAATCATCATAGTTACAGTTTTTATAGTGCTCTAGAGAAGGTATTGCAGTTAGGTCGAGGAGGGAGAAATAGATCTTGTCTAGATTGCTTTAGTGTTTTGAACTTAGACTTTTCTAAATTGATCTTTTTTAATGTGAGGTAGCCTGTCTCCCTCCCTCCCTCCCTCCCTCCC